>NW_028091701.1:483027-569069 GCF_014824575.4 Sturnira hondurensis
CCTTCTCCCCCCTTCTCCTCCTCCCACTCCCCTGTTGCTAACCCTCCATGTGATCTTCATTTCTATGGTTCCACTCCTGATCTAGCTGTCCTCTTGGTTTGCTTTTGTTTTAGGAGTGGTTGTTAATAACTGTGTGTTTGCTGTCCTTTCACTGTTCATATTTTTCATCTTCTTTTTCTTATATAAGTCCCTTTAGCATTTCATATAATAAGGACTTGGTGATGATGAACTCCTTGAATTGACCTTATCTGAGAAGCACTTTATCTGTCCTTCCATTCTAAATGAAAGCTTTCCTGGATAAAGCAATCTTGGCTGTAGGTCTTTGGATTTCATGACTTGGAATACTTCTTTCCAGCCCCTTCTTGCCTGTAAGGTCTCTTTTGAGAAATCCGCAGTCTGATGGGTACTCCTTTGTAGGTGACTGTCCCCTTATCCCTTGATGCTTCTAGGATTCTCTCCTTCATTTTGGTCTTGGCTAATGTAATTATGATGTGCCTTGGTGTGTTCCTTCTTGGGTCTAGCCTCTTTGGGATTCTCTGAGCTTCCTGCATTTCCTGGAAGTCTATTTCCTTTGCCAGACTGGGGAAGTTCTCCTGTATTATTTGTTCAAATAAGTTTTCCACTTCTGTCTGTTCCTCTTCCCCTTCTGTACCCCTGTAATTCGGATGTTGGAACGTTTCAAGATGTCCTGGAGGTTTCTAAGCCTCTCCTCATTTTTTTGAATTCTCATTTCTTCATTCTTTTCTGGTCAGATGTTTTGTTTTTCCTTCTGGTCCATTCCATTGATTTGAGTCCCAGTTTCCTTTCCATCACTATTGGTTTCCTGTGCATCTCCCTTCATTTCAATTAGTTTAGCCTTCATATGTTCTTCTAATTTGTGACTATGTTCCTCTAATTTGTGACTATAATCTACCAGTTCTGTGAGCATCCTGATAAATAGTGTCTTGAATTGTGCTTCTGAGAGGCTGGCAATCTGTTGGTCACTTAGAGTTATTGGCTCTGGGACTTTGAGTTCTTCTTGCACCAGGTTTTGGGCTGTTCGCGCCTGTTAAGTAGCCGAATCGGAGCCCTAGGTTTTCACCAGAGCAGGGCAACTAAGTCGCTGGGTTGTGACGTTGTATGTGGGGGCGGGGTCAAAGAGGGATGATGGCTTCCCGACTGCCGCCTGCCGCTGCGGCCCCGGCGCGGGCGCCGCAGCCACCACCGTCACCAGGCCCACGCGTTTCGTTTCACTGCACGCGAGTGTGCCACCGCCGTCAGCCCTCCACCACTGGGTTCACCCCCTGGGGCCTGTGTAGTCCGTCTCACTGTGCGCGAATGTGCAACTGCGGTCAGTCTGCCCCACACCCCGACTGGTTCCAGGCTGCCTGCGCGTCTAGATCGGGGGATCTGCCCTCCCTGACCCAGCTCTGCTGCTGGCTCCACCTCTCTTACCGTCCCCTGAACAGTTCGTAGTTGTCAGACTTCCGTATAATTCCGTTTTCTGGTCTTTGGGTGTGTCCTTGTTCTCCAAACCTTTGTTGTGTTCAAACTTGGTTGTGGGAGAAGGCACAGTGTTTCCACCTATGCCTCCATCTTGGCGGAAGAAAAACTTTATTTTCAAAAACAGACAATGGCACAGACTTGAATTTGCTGATCCTTGCACTGGAACCATAAAGTCCAGGAGGACAGTGACCTTTTCTGCTTCATTCATTGCTGCACCCTCAGCTCTTAGTGTAGTTATGGTACATAGGAGGAACTCATCCAACCCCATGTCCAGGGACTTTGACTTGGCTATAAGTTCATTATTGAGGGGGATGTGGGCTATGGAGACACTTGTGCCTCCCAAACTTGGATATATTTGGTGTGTCACATACCAAATTCCCATTCCCTTTCTCCCATGCCTTTTTTGACCAAAGAAACTGGTAAGCAGAAATCTTGATCTTCTTAGTCTGTCTCCACCTTGGGATGGCCACATAAACAGTCCTTGTTAAGGAAACTTAAATGAAATCCTATTGGGCTGGACTTCTGAAAAAACATAGGCTTTCTTGAAGAAAAGGAAGAGACTTGGTCTTTTGTCCTTCTTTCTGACTGTGTTGCACCTGTGATGACAAGAGGTGAAGCAGCCACCTTCTGATTTCTCTAATTACCTCTGTCCTTTCTCATTTTTCTCTTCTTTCTCACCACTGCCAGTTCAGATTCCCAGCAGGATTTGGAATGCAGTAACTAGAAAAATTCTTAATCTTTGGAGATATAGCCCTGCTGGAGACACTTTGCAGATTTGGGGACATGGATAGCAATGCCAACCACCTTTTTGCCCTATTTTTACCAGACTTTGAGAGTTTTGGCTCTCAGTCTTCTGGTTCTGGGCTGATTTATCTAGCGTCTTCTGCAATCACTTTCTAAAATGTAATCATTTTAGGACCCTGCCCTTACCTGTAGGCTGCGTATATACTTCTCTGACCAGGTCCAGACCTGCTTTATAAGAGAGGTGAGGGCATGTGATTATTAGAAGAGAGACTTCAAAATAGGCCACATTGACATCTCTATTAGAACATTTCCTCAATAGACTAGCAAGCTAATATGAGGATCTGAGATTTTATTAAATCATTTATTAATTCGTTAATTCAACATTTATTGAACACTTATGTGTGTGCCTCCACTCCGGACTTGATGCTGGGGATATAAACAGACAAAAGCTGTTTCCAGTATAGAGAGGCTCACACTTGAGAGCAGGTGACAGACAGATTAACATATTATTCTAATAGTGTGGGGCAAGTGCTATGAGATA
The DNA here is from genome assembly GCF_014824575.4 of Sturnira hondurensis. NCBI lineage: Eukaryota > Metazoa > Chordata > Mammalia > Chiroptera > Phyllostomidae > Sturnira > Sturnira hondurensis. Next base: position 485,798 of record NW_028091701.1, read on the forward strand.
GATCCCCAAAAGAAGCCAGGAAGAAAGAGGGATAGTGATTAACTCTGCCTGGCAGTTTGGGGATGGACATATGGTTCCATTTGACCTGGGTTCGAGTACAAAACCACTTTAAACAAGTGTGGATATGTGGGGTTATTCCAGGCAGAAGAAATAGCATGCACTGAAGTCCAGAGATGTGAGTGAAGACCAATTAGGGGATCTTTGAGGAGGCTGGTGGGTGGGACAGAGTATGGGCTCTAGGAGGTGCTGGCAACAACACTGATCTTGGCTGAAGCTGGAGAAGAAAGCAGGACCAGCTCAGGCTGGAGAACTTGGACCACAGACCCAGATGCATCCTCAGCAAATAGATCTGGAAGCAGAGATAACAAGGAGGGAGGGCTCCTTCTCTCCACTCACCATATCAGTTTAAGTATTAACAAAACAGCAGGAAAATGAGTCTCTGGAGATAATTAAGTTTGTGCTTATTGTAGTCTGGGCCTCAGCAATGTAATCACTGACTTTCAATTCGCAAATTCTATTTGTTGTTTCTTTTTCTCTAAGACAACAATATATAATTTCTACTTATTCTCAGTGGCATAAACAAATCATTTCCCCTCCTATTAACCTTTCACAGATATGAGCATTACTGCATCTGAGGGTGTTTATGTATAATACAAGGATCAATTGTGCCTGAGAAATTGCACCATGCATTGGAACTGTCACACACACACACACACACACACGCACACACTGTGGGGGTTGCCAACACTTGAAACTTCTTGCCAACTGGCACTTCAGATACAACTCTGGTAGACATATACTGAGTAGGGCGACTTCTCAAAAGCATGTGAGAAGCCAGGCTCTTACTCAAACCTGAGAGCTCCCTTCTTTTTTTGCCCCTTCCTCACTGCCTGTGCCTCCCTTACTTTATGAGGTTGACTGACTTTGTCCATGAAGCTCACTCACAATTTGGGATTTGATAGATTAGGATGGCTTCATTTATTGGAGAAACTTACTAGAAGGGCTCTAAAGTGCCTTGTAGTTCTAGGTGGCTAGGATTCTGAGTTACCAAAATTGTGATTCTAGAATTCTAAGTCTCACTAAACTCCAAGATGCTGGGCTTTGAAGACTCTAGAAGCATACCATACCATGAGCTGCCACATTGGGAGAGGGGGTGACAGACTTAGTGAAAAAGGTGAAGGGATCAAGAAGTACAAATTTGCAGTTACAAAGTTGTTACAGGATATAAAGTACAGCATAGGGAGTATAGTCAATAATATTGTAATAATTGTGTACGGTGCCAGATAGGTACTAGAATTATTGGGTGATCACTTTGTAAGTTAAATAAATGTCTAATCATCATGCTGCACACATGAAATTAATATTATATTTTTTCAAGTGTAATTAAAAATAAAAATATTAAAAAACAAGTTCTGTTATTTATCTGAGCAATTTGGGCAAGTCGTTTCTCTCTTTTGTATAATCAAAAACAATGCAATCTGTCTCATCAGGCTGCTGTGAAGATGATAGGAAATCATGTACCTAAAGTACTCTGCCCAGGGTACAGCTATGAGTTATTCTTCTGTTCCTCCTTCAATCTTTTCTTTTTGCATTTTATTTATGCATTTAATCACTCAATAAATAATAATTAGGCATCTACTATAGGTAAGGCAATGTGCCAGGTTCTGGACATACAGTAGTGAACAAGCTAAGCTGGCTACCTGAATTCTTGGAAAGATTAACCATAATGCAAATAGTTGTTACTAAATGCTAACTATGTTTCAAGGGCTATGTTCTGTGCTTTATCAGCATTAACCCATTAATGATTGTACAATAATAACCCTATAAGGTATCTACTGTTATTCCTACTTTCCAAATTAGAAAAGAATGAGAACAAAAATGAGATAAATTACTTGCTTCAGCTAATAATAATAGAGCTGGGTCTTGGACTGAGTTCTGCCTGACCTGAAGCACTTAATACCTATGACTTCAGGCCCTGGGATAGGGCAATAAACTAATGATATAGGGTACATACAGTGTAACAGGGGGAGAGAGAAGAATTAAGGTGTGGGAGCATGGAGGAGAGGCACGTATTCCAGTTGGTGTGTGTGTGTGTGTGTGTGTGTGTGTGATGGGGGAGTGGTGGTCAAGGCAAGTGTTCCAGAAGAGATGTATGTGCCCTTTTGGAGGTCAGAAAGTGCTGGGGCCTCTGGTGAGAGGGAGTTTTGTGGGCCTCTACAGAGATGGCTAGGGGTAGCACCTTTCAGCACCTCTTCTGGGCTTCCCCACTTTGCATCTCTTGTGGGAAGAGTTCCAATTTTTCAAAAATCATGAATAACCTATTGCAAAGGGGTCATTTGAAGGGACCTGAGAGAGAGCAATTCTTAATGTGGCATCAGAGGAGTTACCCTGCTGAGAAAGTGATGATCACTGATCTTCCATCACTTTGCTTGTTCCTCTTGAACAATTCGCCTTTGGGACTAGTGGCTCCATGCTAACCGCTCTGAGCTAAGTGACTGGGTAAGGCACGGTGCCTAGTGGTTAAACACTGGGACTCTGGCATCAGACTGCTGGGATCCTATGAAGACTTAATTTTTTTGGTTTCAGTTTTCCAGTCTGCCAAACGAATGTGACAGTGGTTGGGCTCATCTCATTGAGTAACTGGGATGACTAAATGACATAATGATGGGGAAGGCTGACCAAGGAACCTCACAATGGATGCTCAGCTGTTATTTGCTCATTAAGGAATGTGGTACACCCCAAATCAAACCCATCTCCCCTCATTCAGCAAGTGGTCTGGTAGGCTCCACACACACAGGCAGTGATGATCTTATTTAATCCCCATGATAGCCTGGTGAGATAAGAGTTCCTAAACTCTTTTCACAGATGAACTCTCAGCATCCTTTCAGGGGTGTCCAAACTTTTGGCATCTGTGGGCCATTCTGGAAGAAGGAGTTTTCTTGGGCCACACATTAGACACACAAACAATAATGAAAACGGATGAGCACAAAAACATTTTAAGTAAATTTATGATTGTGTTGGGCCACATTCATAGCCATCCTGGGCTGTGGGTTGGACACCCCTGCAAGATATCAAGCCCTGTTCTTGGAAGGGGAGACAAGTATCACAGAGTACCCATCCCCACCTTTCAGTTTCTCCTGCCTCGTGTGCTTCTCTTGCAGGTATTCTCAGGGTATACTCTTAATTCTTTCAGATTTCTGCTCAAAAGTCACCTCCTTTGAGAAGCAATTCCTGACCTCTTTGTGTAATATAGACCCTTTATCCAGATTTATGTTTCTTCATAGCATTTTATAAAAACTGACATTCCTGTAAGTGGAACCTAATCAACAAAACAAATAAGCAAGCAAAATATAACCAGAGACATTGATATAAAGAACAAACTGACAGTAACCAGAGGGTAGGAGGGAGGACAATAACAGGGGAAAGAGAAAAGGGTCATCAAGGAACATGTGTAAAGGACCCATGGACAAAGCCAAAGAGGGGAAGGGGTGAGGGTGGGGGAAAGTGGTAGTGGGAAAATGGAGACAACTGTAATTCAATAAGAGTAAAAAAGGCTGACATTCCTTCTTCCACTCTCCCTCTTTTCCTCCCTCCTTCCCATCCTTTCATCCTTCCTTCCTTACTCCCTCCTTTCCTCCCTCCCCTCCTCCTCTTCCTGCTCCTCCTTCCTATCTCTCTTCTCTCATTTGATTTCACCTGTAGAGCTGAAGCTTGGTGAAGGCCAGAAACTTTGCCTTACTTATCCAGTTATAGCCCCCATCCTTAAGACTCCACAAATTGTTACTTAATAAATGAATTAATGATGGATGAGCAGGTAGATGAAAAATAGATTAATAGACAGATGGGAGGACAGATGGATGATTAAATGGGAAGATGAATGAGAGAAAAATGGATATATAGATAGATGAGGTGGCTGGGTGAATAGGTAGATGTTTTAATTACTATTTTTATTTTATTTAACATTTTACATTTGAATGAACTTATTGGGGTGACATTGATTAATAAAATTATGTAGGTTTCAAATGTACCAGTCCATAAGATATCATCTGTGTATTGTATTGTGTGTTCACCAATGAAAGTCAAGTCTTTTCCATCAGCATTTATTCCCTCCTTGACCTTCTTCTACCTCCCCACACCCCTTTCCCTCTTGTAATCACCATATTGTTGTCTGTGTCTATGACTATTTCTTTTATCTTAGTCCTTTCATCTTTTCCACTCAACCCCCAACCACCCTCCCCTCTGACAACTATCACTCTGTTCTCTGTATTTATGAGTCTATTTCTATTTTGTGTGTTTGTTGATTTTGTTCATTTGTTGATTTTGTTTATTAGATTCCACATATAGTGAAATTATATGGTATTTGTCTTTCTGACTAGCTTATTTCACCTAGCATAATACTCTCCAGGTTCATGTATGCTGTTGAAAAGGTAAGGTTTCCTTCTTCTTCTTTTTTTTTTACAACTGAGTAATATTCCATTGTATAATTCTACCACAGATTTTTCATCCATTTATCTACTCATGGGCACTTGGGCTTTTTCCAAATTTTGGCTATTGTAAATAATACTGCAATGAATGTAGGTGTACATATATTCTTTTGAATTAGTGTTTTGGGTTTCTTCAGATATATTCACAGAAGTGAAACTGCTGGGTAATAAGAAAGTTCAATTTTTAATATTTTGGGTAAACTCCATACTGTTTTACACAGTGGATGTGCCAATCTGCGTTTCTACTAACTGCACAAGAGTTCCCTTTCTCCACATCCTTGCCAACATTTGCTTTTTTGATTTATTGATGATAGCAATTATGATAGGTGTGAGGTCATACCTCATTGTAGTTTTAATTTGCCTTTCTATGATTAGTGATGTTGAGCAATTTTTTAATGTGTGTGGGTTATCTATATGTCCTCCTTGGAGAAGTGTCTATTCATGTCCTTTGCCCATTTTTTTAAGTTAGATTGCTTTTTTTTTTTTGGTGTTGAGTTGTATAAGTTCTTTTTTTTAAATTACTTTATTCTTTTTTTAAAAACATTTTACCTAGAAGCATACTGCAAGAATTACCCTGAAAAAGTATTTTTTAAAAGATTTTACTTATTTATTTATCTTTAGAGGTGATAGGAAGGAGAGAAGGAGAGGAGAGAAATATCAATGTATGGTTGTTCTCATGAGTCCCCTGCTGGGAACTGGCCTGCAACCCAAGCATGTGCCCTGACTGGGAATCGAACCGCTATCGTGTGGTTCACAGGCCCGGGCTCAATCCACTGAGCTATACCAGCCAGGGTTAAAAATTACTTTATTCTTGTTCAATTGCAGTTGTCTGCATTTTCTCCACACCCAAGCCAAACCCACCTCCTCCCCTTGCTTCCATGATCCCCCTTGGTTTTGTCTCTGTGTCCTTTATAGTAGTTCCTGAAAACCCTCTCCCCTCTCCACTCCCCTCTGAGTATTGTTAGATTGTTCTTTTTCTTTTTTGTGTGTATGTTTCTATTTTTTTAATAATATATTTTCTTGATTATGCCATTACAGTTGTCCCATATCCTCCGCTTCATTCCCCTCCACCCCGTGCACCTGCTCCCACCCACATTTCCCTCCCTTTAGTGTCATAAGTTCTTTAGCTTCTACATCTCCCATGCTACTCTTGCTCTCCCCCTATTTTCTCCCCACAATCTATGCTACTTATTCTCTGTACCTTCTCCCTGCCTCTCCTCCTCCCACTTTCCTGTTGCTAACCCTCCAGGTGATCTCCATTTCTGTGGCTCTACTCCTGTTTTAGCTGTCTGCTTAGTTTGCTTTTGTTTTAGGTGTGGTTGTTAATAACTGAGTTTGCTGTCTTTTTACTGTTCATATTGTTCATATTTTTTTATCTTTTTTCTTAGATAAGTCCCTTTAAAATTTCATATAATAAGGGCTTAGTGATGATGAACTACTTGAACTTGACCTTATCTGACCTTCCATTATAAATGAAAGCTTTGCTGGACAGAATAATTTTGTGGGATCAGACAAGATCGGACATGTTCAGGGAGGTATGGCCATAGACTAGATAATCTTGGATGCAGGTCTGTGTCTTTTATGACTTAAAATACTTCTTTCCAGCCCCTTATTGCTTGTAAGGTCTCTTTTGAGGAATCAGCTGACAGTCTGATGGGAAGTCCTTTGTAGGTGACTGTCCCCTTATCTCTTGCTGCTTCTAGAATCCTCTCCTTCATTTTAATCTTGGGTAGTGTAATTATGATGTGCCTTGGTGTGTTCCTCTTTGGGTCTACCTTCTTTGGAACTCTCTGAGCTTCCTGGACTTCCTGGAAGTCTATTTCCTTAGCCAGATTAGGGAAGTTCTCCTTCATTATTTGTTCAAATAAGTTTTCCACTTGTTGCTCTTCCTCTTCTTCTTCTGGCATCCCTATGATTTGGATGTTGGAACATTTAAAAATGTCCTGGAGGTTCCTAAGCCTCTCCTCACTTTTTTGAATTTTTGTTTCTCCATTCTTTTCTGTTTGGTTGTTTCTTTCTTCCTTCTGGTCCACTCCCCTGATTTGAGTCCAAGTTTCCTTTCCACTATTGGTTCCTGTGTGTTTTGCTTCATTTCACTTAGTGTAGCCTTCATTTTTTCATCTAATATGTGACCAAAATCAATCAATTCTGTGAGCACCCTGATCACCCGTGTTTTGAACTGTGCATCTGATAGGTTGGCTATCTCTTGGCTGCTTAAAAGTATAGGTCCTGGGACTTTGATTTGTTCTTCTGTTTGAGCCATCATTTTTTTGGTCTGGTCGTGCCTGTTACATATGAGGAGTGGAGACTTAGGTGTTCACCAGTTTGGGGCAACCCAATTGCTGGGTTATGATGCTGTATGTGGGTGTGGGGTCAGAGAGGGAACAAGGGCGCTTGCTCTGCTCATATTTAAGTCCCTTTTGCCACTTCCCACAAGCAAATTGTGCCCTTCTGGTGCTGGTCCCTTGGTGGGTGGGATTGTGTAGGTTCTAGGACCCTGTGGGTCTCTCCAACAAACTCTTCTGTGAGGCTGGGAGTCTCTCCCCGCACCTCAGCTCCCACAAGAGTTTTCGATCGGTGCTTTTAGGCTTTATTTCTCATCATTGGGGTCCTGGGTTTGTGTGGTCTGTCTTGCTGCCAGTTTTTGCCTGGTTTATCTATAGTCGAATGTGTGACCACGGTCAGCCAGGGGCCTAGTGTGCCTCACTGGGTCTGCTTGTTTCCTCCCTGTGTCTGGGTCTGCCAACCACCACTTTTTCCTGCCATGACCCCTCTCTGCCAACAGCTGACTCTGCCCCTCTTACTGGTCTGGATGAATGGTTGTCAGACTTCAGTACAGTTCAATTATCTGTCTGTTCTTGTTGTGGTTTTGTTTCTAAATCTTTGTTGTCCTTAATTTTTGTTGTGCGATGAGGTACAGAATTTCCACCTATGCCTCCATCTTGCCTGGAAGTCTGTACTGTTAGATTGTTCTTAATGTCAATATCTCTGGTTATATTTTGTTTGCATTTTTCTTCTGTTGATTATCTTCTAGTTAAAGGTGAGATCATATGGTATTTATCCATTTACGACAGCATGAATGGAACTGGAGAGCATTATGCTAAGTGAAATGAGCCAAGCAGGAAGGGACAAATACCATACAATCTCACCTTTAATTGAGTTTTATAAGCTCTTTATAAATTTTGAAGATTAATCCATATTCAGATGTATCATTGGTAAATATGTTCTTCAATTCAATGGGGTGTCTTTTCATTTTGTTGATGGTTTCCTTTGCTGTCAAAAACTTTTTAGTTTAATGTAGTCCTATTTGTTTGTGTTTTCTTTAGTTTACTTTGCCTGAGGAAATATATGAAAAAATATTGCTATGAGATTTACTGCTTATATTTACTTCTAGGATTTTAATGAATTTGTGTCTAATATTTAAGTTTTTAATCCATTTTGAGTTTACTCTTGTGCATGGTGTAAGAAGTTGGTGTAGTTTAGTTTTTTGCACCTATCGGTCCAATTTTCCCAACATTTTTTTAATAGACTGTCTTCACACCATTTTATGTTCTTCCTTTGTCAAATATTGGTCAATCATGCAGGCCAATCATTTATGTTCTGTTGATCTATGGTCTTATAGTATAACTTGATATTAGGTAGTGTGATTCCTACAGCTTTGTTCTTCTTTCTCAAGATTTCTGTTGCTATTTTGCATCTTTTGTGAGTCCATATAAATTTTTGGAATTTTTTCTGGTTCTGTAAAATACATAATTGATATTTTGATAGGAATTATATTAAATTTATAGATTTCTTTGGGTAGTATGGACATTTTAGTGATATTATTTCTCCTTACTCATGAACATGGTATATGGTTTCACTTATTGTATCTTCTTCAACTTTTTCTTCAGTGTCTTATAATTTTCTGAGTACAGGTGTTTTAAATCCTTGGTTAAATTCATTTCTAGGTATTTTATATATTTTTGATGAAATTGTAAATGAGATTGTTTTCTTGATTTTCATTTCTGATGGTTCGTTTTGGCATATAAAAATGCAACTGATTTCTGGATATTTATTTTATATCTTGCTACCTTATGGAATTCATTTATCAGTTCTAGCTGTTTTCTGGTGGAATATTTAGGGTTCTCTATGTACAGTATTGTGTCATCTGCAAATAATGACAGTTGTAATTCTTTGTTTCCAGTTTGGACACCTTTTATTTCTTCTCCTTGTCTGATTGCTGTAGATAGGACTTCTGGTACTATGTTGAATAAAAGTGGTGAAAGTAGACATCTCAGTCTTGTTCCCAATCTTAAAGGTAACACAGTTTTTGCTCATTGAGTATAATGTCAGCTGTTGGTTGGTCATATATGACCTTTAATAAATTGGGGTATGTTCCCTCTATTGCCACTTTGCTAAGAGTTTTCATAAACAGGCACTGGATTTTATAAAATTCTTTTTCTGCATCTATTGATATGATAATTTTTTATCTTTCATTTTGCTTATGTGGTATATCACCTTTTTTGTTTTTGTTTGTTTTGATTTGCAGATATTGTGTCATCCTTGCATCCCTGAAATAAAAGGCACTTGATCATAGTGTATAATGTTTTTAATATATTGTTGGATTTGGTTTGCTAATATTTTGTTGAGGATTTTAGTATCTAAGTTCATCAGGTATATTGGCCTATAATTTTCTTTGTTTGTAGTGTCTTTGTCTGGTTTTGGAATTAGAATAATGCTGGCCTTGTAAATGAGCTTAACAATCTTTCATCCTCTTAATTTTTTTTGGAACAGTTTGAGAAGAATAGATATTAGTTCCTCTCTGAATGTTTGGCTTTTTTTTTTGTTGGTAGTTTTTTTCATTACTACTTCAATTTCATTAGTTGAAATCCATATATTCAGATTCTCTAATTCTTTCTGATTTAGTTTAGGAAGATTGTATGTTTCCAGGAATTTATCCATTTAGTTCAGATTGTCCAATTTGTTGACATATAGTTGTTAGTAATATTTCTTACAGTGCTTTGGATTTCTTTGGTGTCAGTTGTTACTTCTTTTTCATTTCTGATTTTATTTATTTGGGTCCTTTCTCTCTCTCTTTTCCTGGCAAAGCTAGTTAAAGGTTTGCCAATCTTGTTTATCTTTTCAAAGAAGCAGCTCTTGGATTCATTAATCTTTTGTACTGTATTTTTTTAGACTCTATTTTTTCTGCTCTTATCTTTAGTATCTCTTTTTTCCTACTCACTTTGGGCTTTGGTTGTTGTTCTTTTTCAAGTCTTTAAGTGCAAAGTTAGATTGATCATTAGATTGATCATTTTCTTATACCCTGAGACAGGCCTGCAATACTATGAATTTCCCTCAAGGACTGCTTTCCCTGTGTCCCACAGATTTTGAGTTGTCATGTTCTCATTTTCACTTGTTTTGATATATTTTTAGAGTTCTTCCTTGATCTAATTGTAGCCCATTTATTGTTTAGTAACATGTTATTTAACTTCCATGTCTTTTTGCTTTTCCATTTTCCTCTTGTGAATGATTTCTATTTTCATAGCATTATGGTCAGAGAATATGCTTTTTATAATCTAAATATTCTTAAATTTATTGAGACTTATTTTGTGCCCAAATATGTGGTATATTCTAGAAAATGTTCCATGAGCACTTGAAAATATTGTGTATTCTGCTGTTTTGAGATGAAATGCTCTGAAGATATCAATTAAATCCATTTGATCTAGAATGTCATATAAGACCACCATTTCCTTGTTGATTTTCTGTCTAGAAAATCCATTAATGTCAATGGGGTGTTAAATCCCCCTACCATGACTGTTGCGGGATTTTGATGTATTGACAGATATTGACAGATATTTCTGTCAATATCACCATTTATGTTTATCAAGATTTGCTTTACATATTAGGTGCTCCTAAGTTGTGTGCATAAATGTTTACAAGGGTTATATTCTCTTGTTGGATTGTCCCTTTACCATTATGTAGTATCCTTTTTTGTCTCTTACTATGGCCTTGATTTTAAAGTTTGTTTTGTGAGATAATAGGTATTGCTACTCTAGCTTTCTTCCTTTTTCATTTGCATAAAATATCTTTTCGCATCCCTTTACTTTTAGGGTAAGTGTATCTTTCATTCTAAGATGTGTCTCTTGAAGACACCATAATATGGGTCTTGTTTCCCTATTCATTTGGCTACTCAATATGTTTAACTAGAGTATAGCCATTTACATTTAAAGTGATTATTATCTTCTGGGAAAATGGCAGCGGAGTAGGACGGAGCGACTCCAGTTCTCGTACTCCTGGGAGAAAATCCTGGCAGATCTACTGAGGAACAGCACAATCAATTCCCCAACCAACAATTCCCCAGCATTTATCAAAATAAGAGACCAGAGATAGTGACAGAACAGACATCTACGTGTTGGTGGGTTCTCAAGGACGTGAGCAAGGACAGAGGCAGCCGGCCGGCAGCCCTCTGCCGGCCTGTAAAGACCTCAGAGCTGCTGCTGCCCCAGCAGTCAGGGCCAGAGGCTTCCATCTGTGCCCAGCGACAGGGGCGTCTGCCACGGAGGACTCATCAGGAGCCTGGCACCCCTGAGTAAAGTCAAGGGCGGTGGCGGCGGGACCGACGGCCCTTGGTGGGTGCGTAAAGATCTTGGAGCACGTTAGGGGTGTAGAGGCTTCCATCTGTGGCCAACGTAGAGGGCGTCTGCCACTCAGGACTCAGCCGGAGCCTGGCACCCAGTGGAGCCTTGGGCCAGCTGCAGGGTCCTTGGAAGAGAGCTGTCTTCGTCCCTCCCCATCTAGGCGGGGCTGTGTGGCAGAGACCTGTCTACCGAGGTTTGCAGGGAGGGTGGCAAGGACAGGGGGCCGTGTTCAGTTGCGATCTCTGTGGTCACTAGCCCACCAGCCTGCAAGCCCAGGAAATTTGAGAGGAGCATCGTCCTAACCAGTCATGTTGGGATTTGGGCTGGGCTGAGAGGCAGGCTTTCTGGAGAAGTTTTTATTGGAAAGTGGACTGAGGTGTTCTCCTGTGAAGGCAGCTTGACTTGATTCTCATCCAGCCACAAGACTGGGAAGGACCAGTACCAGATCCCATGGGGCCCAGACAGCCTGTCGGGTGGGCGGGCCCGCACCCCAGTCTGGTAGCCTGGCTGGTGGGTGGGTATGTGCCTGGGCCTACAACCCAGCCCACAGAGGGGTCCTGCTGAAACCAGAAAAACTGGATTGGACAGTTTGAAACCAACAAGGGAGGGTTTTTTTTTTACCATTTTTTTCAGTAATTATATATATTTTTTAATTTTATTGTTGCTGTATCTTTCAGTACTTTTTCTCTCCTTTCTTTTTTCCCGTTTTAGTCCTCCTTCTTTTCATCCCAAACTTATTGCTTTTTCCTCACTTCTCCTGCCCTTTTATTTGTGTTTTTTTGTTTGTTTCTTGCTTTCTATACCACTCTAAATACTTCACAACACATCTCTTGGGTCTTAGCCCACTTTAAAGGTTCCTGAATTCTGGGCCCTGGGTGGTGTACCTCAGTGGATTGAGCACGGGCCTGCGAACCAGAGGATCGTGATTCGATTTCCAGTCAGGGCACATGCCAGGGTTGTAGTCCAGTTCCCTGCAGGCCCACTCCCAGAAGGGGATGCACAAAAGGCAACCATACATTGATGTTTCTCTCCCTCTCTCCTTCCCCTCTAAAGATAAATAAATAAAAAATTAAAAAAGTTCCTGAATTCTATTACTGTAGTGATTAACTCTACTTGCTTACACGCTATGACTATTTACTATTCTTTACTCTCACCTTACCTCAAAATCTGACCACCTGCAACCTCACTGCTTTCTAGATACAACTCACAAGCCTTACCTCCCCAACAACAGACACATCTTTGGTCTACCCTTTCTTAAAAGTGGCAAATTGGGTTGAAGATTACAGTTAACACTATATAGAGCCTGAAAATCTTCTATCTCTTCTCTACCAGCTGTGACAGTAAATATCATAAAGTACTCTCCTGCTGCCATAAATCATTTTGCCTCCCCCTCCAGCTGATCATATACACACAAAGAAAGGAGTAGGTGGAAGTGGAGAACATCAAGATACATTCAGGAGACTGCACCACTGAATTTCACAGGTATTCTACCACAGAAGTTCACACAATAAACCTAGGGAGTCAGAACAGATCAATTTAAGAAGCTGAAGCTAACAAGAAGAGTCTCATAAGCAATGGGAAGACAAAGAAACAATGCCCAAATGAAAGAAAAGGTGGAAGTCTAAGAAATAATGTCAGATGAAAGAGAGGCAAGTCAGCTATCAGATACTGAATTCAAAGCACTAGTTATAAAGAAATTCAAAGAGCTCACAATGAGCTACCAGAAACTAGAAACTACAATGAGCTCTCTGCAAACTATATCAACATGAAAAAGGAAATAGAAACTATCAGCAAAGGACAAAAGGAAATGAAGAATACAATTTCAGAACTGAAAAACACAGTAGAAGGAATGAAAAGCAGGATCGATGGGGCAGAAGATTGGGTCAGAGAGTTGGAGGACACAGTAGAAAGAATCTCCCAGAAAGAGCAAGAAAGGGAAAAGAGGCTGAAAAAGAATGAAGATGGACTGAGAGAAATGCAAGATAATATGAAACGTAATAATATCCAAATAATAGGAATACCAGAAGGAGAAGAAGAAGAACAAGGGATAGAAAACCTATTTGAAAGAGTAATGATGGAAAAATTTCTTAATTTGATGAGAGAGAAAGTTATACGAATCCAGGAATCACACAGAGTCCCATTCAAGAGGAACCCAAAGAGGCCCACTTCAAGACACATCATCATTAAAATGGCAAAATGCCAAGACAAAGAGAGAATCTTAATGTCAGCAAGGGAGAAAAAGAAAATAACATACAAGGGAGCCTCAATAAGGTTAGCTACTGACTTCTCAATGGAAACATTCCAAGCAAGAAGAGAATGGCAAGAAATATTCCAAGTAATGAGAACCAGAGCCCTACAACCAAGGCTATCTTACCAAGCAAGGCTCTCAATCAAGATAGAAGGCCAAATAAAGAGCTTCCAAGACAAAAGAAGTCTAAAAGAATATGCCTCCACCAAACCAGCTCTACAAGAAATACTAAAAGGACTGCTTTAAGGAAAGGAAGGAAAAGAAAGAGACAAAGAGGAACTCTGGTACAAAAATGGGAATAGGTAAGTACCTATCAATAAAAGCCTTAAATGTAAATGGATTAAATGCTCCAATCAAAAGACATAGAATAGCTGAATGGATAAGAAAGCATGACCCACATATATGCTGCCTACAGGAGACCCACCTCAGGAGAAAAGACAATCACAGACTCAAAGTGCAAGGCTGAAAACAAATTTTCTAAGCAAATGGTCAAGAAAAAAAAAGCTGGAGTAGCAATTTTAATATCAGACAAAATATATTTCAAAAAAAGGGCCATAAAGAAAGACCCAGAAGGTCACTTCATAATACACAAGGGAAGAATCCACCAAGAAGACATTAACATCATAAATATGTATGCATCCAACATCGGAGCACACAAATATATAAGAAAAATCCTAGAGGACTTCAAGAAAGATATTGACAGGAACACAATTATAGTAGGGGACTTTAACACCCTACTGTAAAAAATGGACAGATCTTCCAAACAAAATATGAACAAAGATATAGCTGCACTAAACAACACCCTAGATGAAATGGACTTGACTGATATATATAGAGCCCTTCATCCCAAAGAAGCTAAATACACATTCTTTTCAAATGCACATGGAACATTTTCAAAGATAGACCACATGATAGGACACAAAAGGAGCCTCAGAAAATTCAAGAAAATTGAAATCATACCAAGCATTTTCTCTGACCACAAGGGACTGAAATTAGAAACCAACCCCAAAGAAAAAAACCCCAAACTCCCAAAATCATGCAGAGGGAATTGTATGCTATTAAACAATGAATGGGTGAGATTGAAATTAGGGAAGAAATCAAAAAGTTTCTGGGAACAAATGAAAATGAACTCAAAACAACCCAAAACTTATGGGACACGGCCAAGGCAGTACTGAGAGGGAAGTTCATAGCAATACAGGCTTACCTAAAGAAAATAGAAACATTTCAAACAAACAAGCTAACCCGACGCCTGCAAGAACTCGAAGAACAACAGCAAAGACAGCCCAGAGCAAGTAGAAGGAAGGAAATAACCAAGATCAGAGCAGAATTAAATGACATAGAGACCAAAAGCACAATTATAAGGATCAATGAATCCAAGAGTTGGTTTTTTGAAAAGATAAACAAAATAGACAAGCCTTTAAGTAGGCTCATTAAGAAAAGAAGAGAGAGGACACAAATAAACACAATCAGAAATGAAAGAGGAGAGATTACAACTGATACCACAGAAATAGAAGGGATTGTAAGGAATTACTATGAAGAACTGTATGCCAAGAAATTTGAAAACCTAGATGTAATGGACACATTTCTAGAAAAATAGAATCTTCCAAAGCTCAATGAAAAAGAAGCAGAAAACCTGAACAGGCCAATAACTGCAAATGAAATTGAAGCAGTAATAAAAAAACTCCCATCGCACAAAAGCCCTGGACCAGATGGTTTCACAGGAGAATTCTACAAAGTTTGGAAGGAAGAACTAACCCCAATTCTTTACAGACCATTCAAAAAAATCCAAAAGGAGGGAAAACTCCCCAACTCTTTTTATGAAGCCAGCATCATCCTAATTCCAAAGCCAGATAGAGACACAAGAAAGAAAGAAAACTTCAGGTCAATATCACTAATGAACATAGACGCTAAAATCCTCAATAAAATATTGGCAAATTGTATCCAACAATACATCAAAAAGATCATACACCACGATCAAGTGGGATTCATCCCAGGGATCCAAGGATGGTTCAATATTCGCAAATTAGTAAATGTAATACACCACATAAACAAAAGCGAGCACAAAAACCACATGATCATATCAATAGACGTGGAAAAAGCTTTTGATATGGTACAACACCCATTTATGATAAAGGGACTCAGTAAAGTGGGAATAGAGGGAGCATTCCTCAACATAATAAAGGCCATATATGAAAGACCTACAGCCAACATCATACTCAATGGGCAAAAACTAAAAGCTTTTCCACTAAGATCAGGGACAAGACAAGGTTGTCCACTTTCACCACTTCTATTCAATATAGTATTGGAAGTTCTAGCCATTGCAATGAGAGAAGAAAAGGAAATAAAAGGCATCCAAATTGGATAGGAGGAAACAAAACT
The DNA here is from genome assembly GCF_014824575.4 of Sturnira hondurensis. Taxonomy (NCBI): domain Eukaryota; kingdom Metazoa; phylum Chordata; class Mammalia; order Chiroptera; family Phyllostomidae; genus Sturnira; species Sturnira hondurensis. The sequence goes on from NW_028091701.1 coordinate 501,526, forward strand.
GTCATTGTTTGCAGATGACATGATAGTCTACATGGAAAATCGTATAGATCCTACCAAAAAACTGCTCAAACTAATAAATGAATTTGGCAAAGCAGCGGGTTACAAAGTCAATATCCAGAAATCAAAGGCACTTTTGTATACTAACAATGAAACAGCAGAAGCAGAAATCAAGAAAAAAATCCCATTTGATATAGCAAAAACAAAAATAAAATATCTGGGAATAAATCTAACCAAGGAGGTTAAAGACCTGTATGCAGAAAAGTACACAACACTGAAGACAGAAATCAAGGAAGACACAAACACATGGAAACATATACCGTGTTCATGGATTGGAAGAATTAACATCATCCAAATATCCATACTACCCAAAGCAATTTACAGATTCAATGCAATACCTATTAAAGTACCAATGGCATATTTCACAGACATAGAAAAAACACTTCAAAAATTTATATGGTACCATAAATGACCTCAAAAAGCAGCTGCAATATTGAGAAAGAAGAACAAAGTAGGAGAGATTATAATACCTGATATCAAACTGTATTACAAGGCCACTGTCATCAAAACAGCCTGGTACTGGCATAAAAACAGGCACATAGACCAATGGAACAGAATAGAGAACCCAGAAATAAACCCAACTCTCTATAATCAATTAATATTCGACAAAGGGGGCAGTAACATAAAATGGAGTAAAGATAGCCTCTTCAACAAATGGTGTTGGGAGAACTGGACAGCTACATGCAAAAAAATGAAACTTGAGCACCATCTTACACCATACACAAAAACAAATTCAAGGTGGATAAAAGACTTAAATATTCGCCGTTACACCATTAAAGTCCTGGAGGAGAACATTGGCAGGAAAATCTCAGATATTTCACACAGCAACATTTTTACTGATATGTCCCCTAAAGCAAGGAGTATAATGGAAAGAATAAAGAAATGAGATCTCATCAAAATAAAAAGCTTCTGCACAGCTAAAGAAAACAGCATTAAAATAAAAAGACAACCAACTGTATGGGAAAACATATTTGCCAATGATACCTCAGACAAAGGTTTCATCTCCAAAATATATAAAGAACTCACACATCTTCACTCTAAGAAGGCAACTAACCCAATTAAAAAATGGGGAAAGGACTTGAACAGACACTTCTGCAAGGAGGACATACAGAGGATCCAGAGACTCATGAAGAGATGCTCAATATCACTTGCTATCAGAGAGATGCACAGTAAAACCACAATGAGATACCACTTTACACCAGTGATAATGGCTATCATAAACAAAGCAATACACAACAAATATTGGAGAGGGTGTGTGGAAAAGGGGACTCTGGTCCACTGTTGGTGGGGTTGCAGACTGGTTCAACCATTATGTAAAACAGTATGGAATTTTCTCAGAAAACTAAAAGTGGACCTGTCTTTTGACCCAGCAATTCCACTGCTAGGATTGTATCCTAAGAACCCCAAAACACCAATCTCAAAGAACCTATGCACCCCAATGTTCATAGCAGCACAATTTACAATAGCCAAGAGTTGGAAGCAAACTAGGTGCCCATCAGTACATGAATGGATCAAAAAACTATGGTACATATACACAGTGGAATTCTATGCTGCAGAAAGAAAGAAGGAGCTCCTACCTTTTGCAACAGCTTGGGTGGAACTGGAAAGCATTATGGTGAGTGAAATAAGCCAGGTGTTGAAGGACAAATACCATATGATCTCACCTTTAACAAGAAGGTAAACAGCAAAACAAAGAAGCAAGGAAATTATAACCAAAGACACTGAAATAGAGAACAGGCTGACAGTGACCAGAGGGAGAGAATTTTAGGGGAAATAGGGAATGGATTTAGAGGAACATATATAAAGGATACATGGACAACAAGTGCGAAGGGTGGAAATGGGAGGGAGGGGGGAGTACAGGGGGTGTGATCGGATGGGAGTAATAGTCAGAATACTGTACTTAAAAATAAATAAATTAAAAAATAAAGTGATCATTGATTGTTATGTATTTACTGCCACTTTTATTTTTTACTTTTATGTATTTTTTAATTTACATTATTTTTTTGTTGTTTAACTACAGTTGTCTGCATTTTCTCCCTTCCCAGTCCCTCCAAACTCACCTCCCTCCCTTGCTTCCACCCTCCCCCTTGGTTTTGTCGGTGTGTCCTTTATATTGCCATTTTATTTTTATAACAATGTTCCTCTATGTTTTTTCTTCTTCTCCTTCCTTCGCCCTTTCCTCCCTCTTCTCTTCCACCTATTTCTCCTTCATTTTCTTCCTCATCTTCTTCTCCTCTTCCGCTTTCCAGCAATCCCTTTAACATTTTTGTAATAGTGCTTTGATGGTAACAAACTCCTGTAGCTCTGTCTTGTCCAGAAAGCTCTGTATTAACCCTTCAATTTTATTTCATTTTAAAAAATATTTCATTTATTTATTTGCATTTTCATTTCTCTCATGATATATTTTGATTTTCATTGCTTGATTGCTCAGGAGCATGTTGTTTCATCTCTGCATATTTGTTTGGGGACAGTTTTTCTATGGTATTATTTATTATTATTATTATTGTATTTATCTTAATTTCCCTTCTAAAAAGTATATATTTTTAAATTTTATATATTTATTTATTTTTAGAGAGAGAAGAAGGGAGGGAGAAAGAGAGGGAGAGAAACATCAATGTGTGGTTTTCTCTCTTGTGGCCCCCACTAGGGGACTTGGCCTGCAACCCAGGCATGTGCCTTGACTGGGAATCAACAGGTAACCCTTTTGTTCACAGCTCTCACTCAATCCACTAGGCTACACCAGCCAGGGCATTAATTTTTCTTTTTTAATTGTTGTTCTATTACAGATGTCTCAGTTTTTCCCCATTCCTCTCCTCTTCCACTCCTGTGATCCACTATCACAGTCAATTTCCACCCTCTTGTTTATGTATACTTGCTCTTTAACTAGGGTCATTTATTCTTGGTCTTTAACTAAGCCCTTCACCTTCTTTCCTCCCTTATCTCATTTGCTCCCTCCCCTCTAGTCCCTGTCAGTTTGCTCTATGTTTCCATGTCTCAGGTTCTATTTTGCTATTTTTTTTGTTTTGTTTGTTGGGTTCCGGTTACAGGTAAGGTCATATGGTATTTGTCTTTCACTGCCTGGCATATTTCACTCAGCATAATACTCCCCAGTTCCATCCATGCTGTCGCAAAAGATAGGAGTTTTTCTTTTTTTCTGCTGCATAGTATTCCATTGTGTAAATGTACCATTGTTTTTTGATCCACTCATTTACTGATGGGCACTTAGGCTGTTTCCACCACTTGGCTATTGTATATAATGCCGCTATGAACATTGGGGTGCATAGATTCTTTTGAATTGGTGTTTCAGGATTCTTAGTGTATAACCCCAGTAGTGGAATCACTGGGTCAAAAGGCAGTTCCATTTTTAATTTTTTGAAGAAATTTCATACTGTTTTCCACCGTGGCTGCACCAGTCTCCATTCCCACCAAGAATGCACTAGGGTTCCCTTTACTTTGGATCATCACCAGCGTCTGTTGTTTGTTGATTGGTCTACGATGGCCATTCTGGAGATGGTACCTCATAGTGGTTTTAATTTGCATCTCTCTCATGGCTAGTGATGTTGAACATCCCTTCATATGTCCTCCTTGGAAAAATGTCTGTTCAGATACTTTGCCCATTTTTTAATTGGATTGTTTGTCTTCCTGGTGTTGTGTAATGTGAGTTCATTATATATTTTGGAGATCACACCCTGTCTGAGGTATCATGAACAAATGTGTTTTCCTATGTGATTGGTTTCTTTTTCATTTTGCTGATGTTTCTTTAGCCATGCAGAAGCCTTCCCATTTAATGTAGTCCCATTTGTTTATTCTTTTCTTTATTTTCCTTGCCATAGAAAGGATGCATCAGTGAAAATATTGCTGTGTGGGAGATCTGAAATTTTACTATGTTTTCTTCTAGAATGTTTATGGCGTCACAGATTATGTTTAAGTCTTTTATCCATTTAGAGTAAAATAAACTCTAAAGTTTATGGTATAATTTGGTAGTGTAGTTCATTTTTTTTTGCATGTACCATTCCATATCTCCCAGCACCATTTGAAGAGGCTATTTTTACTCAAATTTATGCTTCTGTCTCCTTTCAAGTGATAATTGACCATAGAAATGTGGGTTTATTTCTGGGGTTTCTTTTCCATTTAATTGATCTATGAGTCTGTTCTGATCCCAGTACCAGACTTTTGTGATTATTATTACCAGACTATCTCTATATCAGATATTGTGACCCATCCAACTTTGTTCTTTCTTAAGATTGCTGTGGCTATTTGGGGTTGTTTTTGTTCCATATAAGTTTTTGAAATACTTCATCTGAGTCTGTGAAATAGGCCATTGGTGTTCTAATAGGGATTGTGGTGAATGTGTAGGTTGCTTTGGGTAGTATGGACATTTTAGGGATGTTGATTCTTCCATGAACATAGTATATGCTTCCATTTATTTGTATCTTCCATAATTTCTTCAATGTTCTGTTGTTTTCTGAGTACAGATATTTTACCTCCTTGGTTAAGTTTATTCCTATACTTTATTTTTCTTGTTGCTATAGTAAGTAGAATCCCCCCACCTTAGTTTCTCTTTTGATATTTCTTTTAAAAATGTTACAGTTGCCCCATTTCCCCTTCTTTATTGTTCTCTGCCCTGCACACCCTTTCCCAACTGCATTCCCCCGCTTTAGTTAATGTCCATGGGTTGTCATGTAAGTTTTTTGGCTTTTACATTTCCTACATTATTCTTAACCTCCCTTGTCTTTTTTCTACCTACAACTTATGCTACTTATCCTCTGTACCTTTCCCCCCACTCTCCTCCTCCCACTCCCCCTCCCACTCCCCTCCATGTGATCTTCATTTCTATGGTTCCACTCCTGATCTAGGTGTCCTCTTAGTTTGCTTTTGTTTTAGGTGTGGTTGTTGATAATTGTGAGTTTTCTCTCCTTTCACTGTTCATATTTTTCATCTTCTTTTTCTTAGATAAGTCCCCTTAACATTTCATATAATAAGGGCTTGGTGATGATGAACTCCTTGAATTTGATGTTATCTGAGAAGCACTTTACCTGCCCTTCCATCCTAAATGAAAGCTTTGCTGGATAGAGCAATCTTGGTAGTAGGTCTTTGGATTTCATGACTTAGAAATCATGAAATTCATGGATTTCATGACTTTCCAGCTCCTTCTTGCCTGTAAGGTCTCTTTTGAGAAATCCACTGACAGTCTGATGGGAAGTCCTTTGTAGGTGACTGTCCCCTTATCTTTTGCTGCTTCTAGGATTTTCTACTTCATTTTTTTTACTTCATTTTAATCTTGGCTAATGTAATTATGATGTGCCTTGGTGTGTTCCTTCTTGGGTCCAACTTCTTTGGGACTCTCTGAGCTTCCTGGATTTCCTGGAAGTCTATTTCCTTTGCCAGATTGGGGAAGTTCTCCTTCATTACTTGTTCAAATAAGTTTTCCACTTGTTGCTCTTCCTCTTCCCCTTCTGGTACCCCTATAATTTGGATGTCAAGATGTTTAAAGATGTTATGGAGGTTACTAAGCCTCTCCTCATTTTTCTGAATTCTTGTTTCTTCCTTCTTTTCTGTTTGGTTGTTTCTTTCTTCCTTCTAGTCCACTCCCTTAATTTGAGTCTCAGTTTCCTTTCCATCACTATTGGTTTCCTGTGCATTTCCCTTCATTGCAATCAGTTTAGCCTTCATATATTCCTCTAATTTGTGGCTAAAATCAACCAATTCTGTGAGCATCCTGATCACCAGTATTTTGAACTGTGCATCTGAATGGTTGGCTGTTTCTTGGTCAGTTAGAAGTATAGGCTCTGGGGATTTGAGCTGTTCTTGAGTCATAATGTTTGGTCTGTTGGGACCTGTTATGTATGAGGGGTGGAGCCTTAGGTGTTCACCAGGGTTGGATGACCCAGTCGCTGGGTTGTGAGACTGTATGTGGGGGCGGGGTCAGAGAGGAGAAAAAATGGCGCTTTGCTCTGCTCCATGCTCTCTCAGATTTCTGTCCCCTCTGCGGCTTCCCACAAGCAAATTGGGCCCCTCTGGTGCTGGTTACCGGGTGTGTGGGCCTGTGTACTCTCCAGGACCCTGTGGGTCTCTCTAACAAACTCTCCGTGAGCCTAGGAGCCTCTCCCGGGTCTTCAACCCTGAGAAAGTCTCTCCAGTTGGTGCTTTCAGGCTCTAATTCCCATCACTGGGGCCCTAGCCTGAGCGATCTGCCTCACTGTTTGCCTCTTTGCTTGGCTTATCTGTGTGCAAATATGTGACTGCAGTCAGCCAGCCACCCTGCACCTTCACTGGGTCCGCCCCTTGCCACCACACGCCTGGGATCCACCAACCGCTTCTGCCTCCGCTCCTGGGTCGGTCAGACCAAACAATCTTTTCTGAGCAATCTGCTCCGCTGCTGGCTCCACCCCTCTTAGCAGTCTGGCTGAATGGTTTGTTGTTGTCGGACTTCCATATAGTTCAATTTTCTGTGTTTTGGCTGTGTTTTTGCTTACTAAAACTTTGTTGTCTTTAAACTTGGTTGTGGGAGAAGGCACAATGTTTCCACCTACGCCTCCATCTTGGCAGAAGTCCAGATATTGCATTCTTAATCTGATTTGTCCTTTGTTTTGGTTTCTATGTTCTTTTTCTTGTTGTTGAGCATCCTTATAATCTCTACTTTGATTTGTATATGTGATAAATTGTTTACCTCTATTTCCTTTACCTCTACTTCTGTAGAATTCCTGTTCTTTCAGTTGGGTCCTATTTTTTCCTCACTATTTTGGGTACCCTTTTGTGTTTATTTCTATATTAGGTAGATATGCTATGACTGCTGGTCTTGATAGGTTGCCCTTATGCAGTAGGTATCTGGTGGAAACTAGTGACACAGTCTCCCTAAACACCTGAGCTGGGTGCTCTAGGAATGTCCCTTGTGTATGTTATGTAGGCCTTCCTGTTGTAATTGAGTCTTAATTCCTATTGGCTTGCCTGTACATGAGATTAACCCCACAGGCTGACTGCTTGTGAAGCTCGAACTGTGACAATTTTCAAGCTGCTGTGCAGGTGATGATCACATGATGCAGAATTTGCCTCAGCAGGGTTTGGCCTACTGAGATCACCCTTTGGATATGCAGTTTTGTAGCTTATTGGATCCTGTTTTGTTGTTGTCTGAAGTTGGCCATTGCGTGTTTGCTCTGGGCCTCTTCTGAGGGACTCTGGTATAGGCCAAAGTCAGATGTTGCCTTTGACTGGTCCTGAACAACCTGTTTGGAACTATCAGTAATCTACAGCTTGTGGCTCTTTCTTCTGGGCGTGGGTATAGCAGAAAGGAACAAGCTGTGCACAAAAGTTGGCTTTATCCAGGACTGAGTCTGTGGTTGGGTGAGCAAAAGTCTCACATTTCCCAGAGATCTGTCTTTGCCTGTAGGCTTCCTCTTAGGCTTAGTAAGTGAAGGAGCCTCTGGCTGTATTCCTCAGCAGAACTTAAACTCCACATAATGAAGTGAGAGGGATTCCTGTGGGCAGGGTTATTACTTCTCCCCAGGCTTATGCCACATGCAGTGAAGTGCTGTGCCTAAGAAAGATGGCTTCTGCAGTATATGGAATAACTGAGCACAGGGAAACTTGCAGCTGACCCTTCAGCGCTCTCCCCAGAGCCCCTAACTATATAGAACCTCCTCATGCAGCTCTAATCCACTCTGCCTTCTTTCTGTTGGAGTCCAGGTTAAGTGGCCACAAACAAATTTTGTGTGTTGGACTTTTAAGAGGGTGGTTTTGTCTCTAGCTCTCTTTCTCTGGCAGACAGAAACCTGAAGCTTTACACAGCTGGTTATTATGAGAGTGCCTTTCCAATTACGATCCTCTAGGCTTGGGAGCCTGGATTGCCCTGAGAAGTGTGGGGTCTAGACACTTCTCAGGGGAAACTTCCCGAAGCTGACATATCTCTCAGGAACTTCAGCAGCCACATGTGGGAGCCCTGCCAGCCATCTCACACCTGTGCATTTGTACCATTCTCGATGTGACTTCGTGAATCCTTGGTTATAAGGCTTCTTTCCAGCTAGTCTACATTCGGTTATTTGGATGATTTTTCAATAATTTAGTTTATTTAATTCCTGTTTGGTCCAGAGAGGAGGTTAGAGTAACTCCCATCTTCTCCACCTCCATCTTGAATCTCTTGTTGATTGTTTGTATTGTTTTTTGGACTTTATTTTGTTTATTTCTGTTCTAATTTTTATTCTTTCCTTTCTTCTATTTACTTTGGGCTTTGTTTGTTGTTCTTTGTTTAGTTTCTTTAAGTTTAAGGTTTATTTATTTGAGGTAGGCCTGTAATGCTATGAATTATTCTTTTAGGACTTTTTTGCAGTGTCTTATAAGTTGTGGACTATTGTGTTCTCATTGTCATTTTTTTCAAGGTATACTTAATTTCTTCCTTATCTTGTTGTCAACTCATTTATTGTTTAGTAACATGTTATTTAGCCTCCATGTATTTGTGTTGTTTTTAGTTTTTTCTTGTGATTGATTTCTAGTTTTATAGTATTATGATCAGAGAAGATCATAATACTATGATATAAATCTTCTTAAATTTATTGAGAATTGTTTTGTGTCCTAACATGTGATCTATTCTAGAAAATATTCCCTGTGCACTAAACAAAGAATGTATACTTTTGACACTTTGGGCTGAAATGCTTTGAGGACATCAATTTAAGTCATTTGGTCTAGTGTATCATTTTAAGTCCTTGTTTCCTCGTTAACTTTTTTGTCTGGAAGATCTATCTATTAATGTCAATGGGGTGTTAAAATCTCCTACTCTGACTGTATTACTTTTGATCTCTCCCTTTATGTCTATGAAGAGTTGCTTCGTTTATGTAGGTGCTCCTATATTGGGTGCATAAATGTTTACATGGGTTATATCCTCTTGTTGGATTGATGCTTTCAGAATTATGTAGTCTTTGTTTTAAAGTCTATTTTGTCAGGTGTAAGTGTTTCTTTCCCAGCTTTTTTTCACTTCATTTGTGTAAAATATCTTTTCCTATCCCCTTATCTTTAGTCTGTGTGTATTTTTCATTCTGAGTTGGGTCTCATGAAGACAGCATATATATGGGTCTTATTTTGTTTTTCTTTTTTAAAAAGATTTTATTTTTATTTATATTTAGAGAGAGAGGAAGGGAAGGAGAGAAACATCAATGTGCAGTTGCCTCTCATGTGCCCCCAAGTGGGGAGTTGGCCTGCAACCCAGGCATGTGCCCTGACTGGGAATCGAACCAGTGACACTTTGGTTGGCAGACTGTGCTCAATCCACTGAGCTATGCCAGGCAGGGCAAGGGTCTTATTTTCTTATCCATTCAGTTACCCTATGTCTTTTTAATGGGACATGTACATCATTTCATTTAAAGTGATTATTGATAGGTATGTATTTATTGCCATTTTATTCTTTATAACTATGTCCCTCTGTCATCATCTTCTTCTTCTTTCTTCTCTTTCTTTTCCTCCTCTTCTTTTTCTTCATCTTCTCTTCTTCTTCTTCCTCTTTCTCTTCCCCTTCTCCTTCCTTTTCTCTCCCTCCTCCACCTGCTCCTCTTCCTCTTCCTCCTCCTTCTTGAAGACCCTTTAACATTTCTTGTACTACTTGTTTGGTGGTGATGAACTCCTGTAGCTTTTCCTTGCCTGGGAAGCTATTTCACTTCTGATTTTAATTAGAGCCTTGCTGTGTAAAGTAGTCTTGGTTGTAGGTCCTTCCTTGCTTCTCATCACTTTGAATATTTCATGCCAATAAACTTCCTGAACTTATGTGTCTTTTTCCTTCACCAGGATTAAGAAGTTTTCTGTTATTATTTCTTCAAATAAGTCCTCAATCCCTTTCTTTTTCTTCTAGTATTCCTATGATGCAGATGTTGTTACGTCTCATGGCATCCCAAAGGTCCCTTAAACGACCTCATTTAATTTTTTGCTTTTGCTTCTCTGATTGGATGTTTTCTGCTTTCAAAAAAATATTTTATTGTTGTTCAATTACAACTGTCTGCATTTTCTGCCCCCTCCCCCACCCCAGTCAAATCCACCTACCTCCCTTACTTTCATCTTCCCCCTTGGTTTTGTCCATGTGTCCTTTATACCAGTTCCTGAAAACCCTTCCCCCAATTGTCCCTCCCCCAACTCTGGCTATTGTTAGATTGTTAATTTTAATGTCCCTAGTTATATTTTGTTTGCTTTTTTCTTTGTTGATTATGTTCCCATTAAAGGTAAGATCATATGGTATTTGTCCCTCACTGCCTGGCTGCTTTCACATAGCACAATGCTCTCCAGTTTCATCCACGCTGTTGCAAAGGGTAGGAGCTCCTTCTTTCTATCTGCTGTGTAGTGTTTCATTGTGTAAATGTGCCATAGTTTTTGATTCACTCATTTACAGTGGGCACTTAGGTTGCTTCCAGCACTTGGCTATTGTAAATTGTGCTGCGGTGAACATTGGGGATTATAGGTTCTTTTGGACTGGTGTTTCAGGGCTCTTAGGATATAATCCCAGCAGTAGAATTGCTGTTCCATTTTTTAGTTTTCTGAGGAAATTCCATATTATTCTCCACAGTGGCCACACCAGTCTTCATTCCGACCAAAAGTGCACTGGGGTTCCCTTTTCTCCACATCTTCTCCAACACTTGTTGGTTGATTTGTTAATGATGGGCATTCTGAGTGGTTTGAAGTGATACCTCATTGTGGTTTTAATTTGCATCTGTCTGATGGCTAGTGATGCTTAGCATCTTTTTGTATGTCTCTGGGCCCTTTTTGATTTTTTTTCCCTAGTTTCATTCTTGACCCATTCATTGTTTAATAGCATGCTATTCAATCTCCATGAGTTTGAGTGTTTTGTTTTGTTTTTTTCCTTGAGATTGGTTTCTAGTTTCAGTCCCTTGTGGTCAGACAAAATGCTTGTTATGATTTCAATTTTTTTGAATTTGCTGAGGCTTGTTTTATGTCCTATCATGTGTATATCTTTGAAAATGGTCCATGTGCATTTGAAAATAGTGTATATTTAGCTTCTTTCAGATGAAAGGCTGTATATATATCAGTTAAGTCCATTTCATCTAGGGCATTGTTTAATGCCACAATATCTTTGTTGATATTTTGTTTGGAAGATCCGTCCATTTTTGATAGTGGGGTGTTAAAATCCCTTATAATTGTGTTGCTGTCAATATCTTTCTTGAAGTCCTCTAAGATTTTCTTTATGTATTTGGTGCTCCTATGTTGGGTGCATGTATATTTACAATGTTTATATCTTCTTGATGGATTCTTCCCTTGAGTATTATGAAGTGATCTTCTGGGTCTCTTTTCATTGCTCTTTTTTTGAAGTCTATTTTGTCTGATATGAGCATTGCTACCCCGACTTTTTGTTTCTCCTGTCCATTTGCTTAGAATATTTGTTTTCAGCCTTTCACTTTTAGTCTGTGATGGTCTTTAGTCCTGAGGTGGGTCTCTTGTAGGCAGCATATGTGTGGGTCATGTTTTCTTATCCATTCAGCTATTCTTTGTCTTTTGATTGGAGCATTCAATCCATTTACATTTAAGGTTATTATTGATAGGTACTTATTCATTGCCATTTTTTGTATCTGTGTTCCTTTCTCTCTCACTCTTTATTTTTTTCTTTTCTTAAAGCAGTTCATTTAGCATATCTTGCAGAGATGGTTTGGAGGAGGTGTATTCTTTGAGGCTTCTTTTGTCTGGGAAACTCCCTATTTGGCCTTATATTTTAATCAAGAGCCTGGCTGGATAGAGTAATCTTGGTTGCAGTCCTCTGGTTTTTATCACTTGGAATATTTCTCGCCTTTGCCTTCTGGCTAGGAGTGTTTCCATTGTGAAGTCAGCTGCTAGTCTTATTGGGGTTCCCTTGTATGTTACTTCCTGTTTCTCCCTTGTTCCCTTTAAGATTCTCTCTTTGTCTTGGAAGTTTGCCATCCTAATAATGATGTGTCTTGAAGTGTGCCTCTTTGGGTTCTTGTTGGTTGGGAGTTTCTGTGTTTGTTTCCTGGATTTGTGTGAATTTTTCTCTCATTAAATTAGGAAAGTTTTCCATCATTACTTTTTCAAACAGGTTTTTTATCCCTTGCTCTTCTCCTTCTGGTATCCCTATTGTATGGATATTATTATGTTTAATGTTTTCCTGCCTTTCTCTATACCCCTCTTATTTCTTTCTGAACCTCTTTTTCTTTTCTTGCTCTTCCTGGGTATTTTTTTATACCTTGTCCTCCAGCTCACTTATCTGACCCTCTGCTTCATCTAGCTTGCTTTTGATTCCTTCTACTGTTTTCTTCAATTCAGAAATTGTATTCTTCATTTTATTTTTGCGCTTGTTGATAGTTCCTGTGGGGGCCCGCCAGGCTTTAAGGGGACCAAGGACAGAGTTCTCCACTGTGAAAATGGTGGATGAACTTGGTTTCTGGTCCCTGGAGCTGGCGGGTACCTTGACACTTTCCTAACCTTTTAGTTCCCAGCCTTGAAGGACACAACAAGGCTCTGGCGCAGGTGTCATGTTCCCAGATGGTTATGAGAACTTCTTGCCCTTTTGATAGCTTAAGGGAGTGCACGAACTTTGAAAAACAACATTGTTTCTAGTTCCCTGCAGTCTTGCTTTAGGCATTAACAGTTTGTATTTAAGACAGTTGTTGCTTGAATAAAGACGCCATATGCCAGCAGAGCTTTGGTCCTCTCCATTTTTTTAGTCCCTCGCCTCACCTCGTGATCACGTCTGCTGCAGCGGGCTGCGGCAAGTTCCTATTTCCTTTTTCATCTTGATATTTTTGCTGTGAGTTCATCATAGTTTCCCTATTGTTTTTGGTAATTTCCTGTGAGGTCATTGAGCTTCCTGATAGCCATTGCTTTGATCTCAATATCTGATAGTTGACTTGCCTCTGTTTCATTTAGCATTCTTTCTGAGGCTTCCTTCTTTCTTTCCATTTGGGGATTGTTTCTTTGTTTTCCCATTGCTTATGAGACTCTTCTTGTTAGCCTTAGCTTCTTAAATTAATCTGTTCTGACTCTCTGGGTTTATGTTGTGAACTTCTATGGTAGAAATCCTGTGAGATTCAGTGGTGCAGTCTCCTTGATCTCATGAGCTTGCTGTTCTTGGGCTGTCATTTATGTTGGCTCTCCATATGTCTTTGGGTTTTGGTTGTTGTTGGGTCTTTCTTTGGTGGGTCCTTCCCTCCAGCTGGTTAACTGAGGGTCACTCAGTCTAGCGTTGCTTGTGTTCTGTTGTGCAGATGTGGACAGGTTGTGTTGAAGCTGGTTCTTCTGTGTGTATGAGGTTTTGAGGATGCTCTCTTGCTCTCGTTCAGTTTTTTTGTTTTGGGTAATTTCTCCACCATTTAATTATTATTTCCAGATTGGTCCTGGGTGGAGGTTAGTGTGGCTTCCACTTTCTCCTTCACCTTCTTCCATTGTTATCTGTTGGTGTTCCTTTGTTGGTGGATTTCCTCTTCCAGCAGGTATACTGGTGTTCAAAGGTCCCACCTATTCTTTTTTGTGATCAGTTGGAGGAGAAAGACAAAGTGGTTTAAGTTAGTGGGAGTGTGTTCTATTCTATATAAAGTACCACCCATAGGGAAAGGATAACAGATCCTTTGGATATGTATAATGCTAAACATGGTATTTCACCCAACTAGCCACTTTTTAGAAAGGGTGGAAAAAGATAAGAGTGTTGTTAGGTGGTGGTGTGGGGAAAGAATTGTGAGTTGGATCTAGAAAGCAGTAAACTTGTGGGAGGTCAGATTATGTGGTAAAGTGAGAGTAAAGGATATAAAATAGGTGCAGTGTGAGAGAGCATAAAATTAACCACAACAGTAATGAAGTTCAGGAAACAGTGAAGTGAGCTAAGATCCAGGAGTGGTGCTGTGTACTACTTACAATTATATGGAAGAGCAATTATTTACAATAGTAATGGAGCAAGAATCATATGACAGAATTTCTGTGATATGAATAACAGGAATAGAAGTATAGGATCTACAGTGGTGCGCTATTGGAACACAAATGAAGTGAGAGACAGAAAATTAAAAATACACTATGAATGAGAGAACAAGGGAAACCAGTCAAACAATGCAATTTAACAACCAAGCAAATAAGAGTAAATAGAAAGAAGAGAACTACAAAAATACCAATAAAATAAAGGATGTAAGAATAATGAAAAAATGATAATACAAATATACAATAACTTGTAAGTTCTCTGGAGTAGCAAAGTGAAATTTGTCTCTATCTCAGTTGTTGGGATGACCCATCTTTGAGTCTAACTGTGGTCCTTGGAGGCTCCAGGGTTTATTGGCTCACTTGTGGGAATTTAAGAAAAAAGGAAGAAAGAAAGAAGTAATGAAACAGGAAAGAAATAAAAAAGGGAAGGAATAAAAAAAGAATAAAGGAAAGAAAGAAATAAGGAATTTTAAAATATTAAAGAAAAAACATAGCCTTCTCCTGCCTTCAGCTAAGCCAGTTCAGCAGGCTGAGGGATATGGGTTTCCCTTTCCTTCTTTTCTGAGCCACACTCTTCGAAGTTGCCCAGCCTTCAGCCCAGTTCCTTAGTTCACTGCTGGGCCCCCAGTGCCCTTCTGTGCCCAGCCTATGCTTTCAGTTGCACCAGTTGCACTGTCCTTGAGGTGCACTAATCAGGGGCAACTCACACACCATCTTCTCGCCCTTTTCTGTCCTAGATGCTAGGGGCTCTCAGAGTTTCTTCAGGGTAGTTCAGCCTTTCGGCCCCCCCCCCCAACCGCAACCTCCCCCCCTACACATACTGAGTTAAGTCTTTCTGTGGATTGTTGACTCCCTGAGCCCTGCATCTCTCCTCTGATGGGTGTTTCCGCCTTCCTCTTAGAGATCCAGCTGGCCCTGTAGGGCAGGGGCTCTGTGGGGGCTGCTGCTGCAGAAGCTGGCCAGTGCCTCCTCTGCTGCTGCACCTGGGGTGGAGGGGCTGGGTGCGAGGTGCCTCTGGGCAGAGAGGTCAGGCATACCGTATCCTGGGACTATGGGCATGAGTGCTCAGCTTCTGCTGCTGGGGCAGGAAGGTCAGCCGCTGGGCAGTGGGTTCAGGTGTGCACCATCCTAGGGCTTTGGGCGTGACCATGAGTCGTCTGCTGCCACAGCCAGAGCACAGCCACCAGGCCAGGCCTGGGTAGGGGCTCAGAAGGTGGGGGCAGCTACTGCAGGAGAATTCCCCAAACAGTCGCTGAGTGCCGCTTTTTTCTCTTTTTCGTTTTGAAAAATTCCCCCTATGCAAGCCTGCTGCTCCAAACAAGCGCCTGACCTCTCACACAGCCCAACCCTCTTACCAAACCAGGGACTCAAGGGGGTCAGAGTCCATCACTGCTTATTCTTCCCAGCCAGCATCCACAGTATCTGTGGGTGCACACTCCTCCTGTGTGTTTGCCACTTCATCCTCATCCCCCCCACCCCTGCGTGACTTCAAGCATCCAGGTCCCTCCTGGTGCTGCTCAAACCTTGCTTGGCAGGGGAGAGAACTGTTTACCTGGCTCTCTCCCAAAAATCCTGCAGCAGACCTGCACTGGTCCCAGGGAACTTACTGCCCTGAAGCACTCTCCTTACCATCTGATTTTTCAATGTCCTCTACAATTTTTAGTCTCCAATCTTCATATATGCTGGGATACGGTTGGCTGTTCACTCTGTTCCTCAGAAGATCGGCTAGGTGTTTCATTCGTGTATGGGGGAAGTGGACTCAACTCCCACCTATCTCGCCACTATCTTCCCAATGTTTTCTACTCTTTTTTTTTTCTTCCAGATCACTGATTTGATCTCCTTCTTCACCCAGCATCGTATTTACTCCTTCCAGTGTATTCTTTATTTCAGAGATTGCATTTTTCATTTCTGACTGGTTGTTTTTAATGCTATTTCTCTTTTCATGCTGTTGTAGTTCTCAGTAAGCTCTTGTTATTTTCACTAAGTTCCTTGAGCAGTCTTATAAATATTTTTTTTGAAATCTATATCTGATAAATTGCTTGCCTCCACATAATTTAATTCTTTTTCTTTAGATTTCTCCCATTTTCTTTTTGGCCATGTTTCTTTGTCTCCCCATCTTGGCTGCCTTTTTGTTTGTCTTTATGTATTAGGTAGATCTTCTATGTCTTCCAATTTTCATAGAGTGGCCTAATGTAGTATGTGTCCTGTGGGATTCACTGGGGCATTCTCCTTGATCACTTGAGCTGGGTCCTCTAGGAATGTCTTTCATGTGGGTAATGTGATGAGCCTTCCCATTGTAATTTAGTATTGATTACTATTGGTCCATTCATGCCTATATTTGACCTTGTGGCTGGCTGACTGTGAGAATCAACTTCAACACCAGAACTGTATGAACTGCTATGCAGGTGCTGACCAAAGGAAGTGGGATTTGCCTCAGAAGGGTCTGGTGGCTGTTAAAGTCTTTCTTTGGATGTGCCACTTGTGAAATTAATTAGATCCAGCTCTAATGTCTGATACTAGCCACTGGGTGTGTTGGTTCTGAGACCTCTTGGGAGGGACTCTGATGCATCCCAATGTTAAATGCTATCTGTGACTGGCCCTAGGCAACCTCTTTGAAACCACAAAGCAATTCACAGTTTATAGATGCTTCTGCTGGGCCTGGGTTTGCATGGGAAGGATCAAGCTGCACACCAAGACTAGGGTTTACCAGCAATGGGCTCAGGTGAAGGTCAGCATAATTCCCTAGGAACCCAAACTCTGCTTCTGCCTACATCTGCTTGCCTCCTCCTGCTGATTTCCTGTTAGACTCACTCAATGAAAGAGCCTCAGGTGGTACTTGAGTTGAATGAGAAAGGCTTTCAGTGAGTCACCAGGTAGGAGAGAGTGGTGTTCATCAGACTGATACAAATTCAATCTTGGTGCCAGTGCTGGGTCTGAGGCCACTCAGCAAAAGTCTCAGGGTATACAAAGTCTACCTGTCTCACTGTCAAGTTCCCAAAGACCTTTGTGGTGGAGGGTGTCTCAGGAAATAGGGTGAGGCAATAGGGTTTATCAGGACCAAACAACCAAGATTTGGCTGTGTGAAGGAAAGCTCTGAACCATTTGGTGTGTGAGGGAGTAATGACTCCCATTCTAGATCCATACAACTCCATCTGTCCCAGATTCTGCTGAGGTTCTAAGATCAGAAGGTCAGGGTCACCAGGAGTCACAGAGTGGGGTTGGTGGATCTTTCATGAGGGACAGTGCTGGTGAGGCTTGAGGAAAGAAGGGAGTAGTAGTCCCTGCCCAGAGCCATACAACTCAGTCACTGACACCCCATGAGTCTTCCCAAACCTATACATCCCTGTGCAAGCATGGTGTGGTTACAGGGAGTCCCGAGAATGGGGCTACTGCTTTCCCCTCAGGCTGACGCCACAGGGAAGGGAGTGATCTACCCAAGAGAGGTGGTGCATGTGGTGTGGAAAATGGATGCAGCATAGGATCATGGCAGCTTTCCCTTCTGCTCTTTCCCCAGAGCCACAAACCCCAGACTCTCCTCATGAAACTCTAGTCTTCTCTGACCTCCCCCCGCCAGAGTCCAGGGTGAATAGTAGCTAACAAGATTTTGTGCATTTACCCTTTAAAAGGCTTCCTGTGTCTCTTAAGAGAAAAAAAAGATTCCCTACTCCTCCTGGCAGACTGAATTCCTGCTGATTTTTACAGCCATACCTTGAAATTATGTGGGTACCTGTTTTTGGTTTTAGGGGATGGGCAGCCTTGTGTGGGTTTGAGACTCCACGCTCTTCAGGGGGAACCCCCCACAGCTGAGATATCCCCCAGGGATCTCAGCCACTGCCAATGAGAGTGGCACCAGCCCTTTTCATGTTTCTGCACTTTCTACCGGTGTTGAGGTGGCTTACCTTGTAAATCCTTGGTTATAAGCCTTCTCTTCAGCTTGTCTCTGGTTGGTTTATTCAGGCTGGTTGCTCCATATTTTAGTTATAATTCTAGTTTGGTCCTGTGAAGAGAGAAATGTAGCTTTTACCTACTCTACCTCCATTTAGAATCTTCTCTAAAAAATTAGGAAATTATTATTAAGCATCTCCTGGGTGTGAGACATTTATTGCATATAATCACATGTCTCCCAACAGGTCCTCGGCTGGGTAGGTAGATTGATGGATGGGAAGTACATGAGATTTTGAGTCAGGAACCAAAAGGTGTGGCTGAGACCAAAGCCTGGCTATGTTTCTCACTTACTTCTGCTCTATGAATCCCATTTCTATTCCAGAGCCATTGCTGGCATTGCTTTGAGCATCATCACATCATTAAGCAGGCAGAATGTCCATTATTTTATGATTTTCATCTCTTCCAGTGGTTTGCAAATTGTGTTGTGGGGCACCCTCTAGTTTTCTAGTTTATTTTTAAGAGCCATGGGGAGCCTGTTTTCCTTCCACTCCATAATTCAAGTAAAGCACCCCTTTTTTCCTGCCACAAATATACAAATTCTTCATTAGATTTCAGTTGATGAAGAGAGGTGCTATAAAACGAAGCACACTATGATATTCAAATATGATCTAACCCTTTCCTTTCATGAGTGAAGAAGTTGTCCAAGATATTTACACTTGCTTCCCCCAAAGACTCATTGCAATTGAATATCATAATTATCATCTTGAGTTCGTTTAAACATAACTGCAAGTCTAGTTGTCTTTCCATGGTATAAGTCACTCATTTATTCAAACATTTAACACAAAGTTATTGGACACCTATTTTGTCCTGGACCTAAATCTCATACCACAATCTAGTTGGCATGACTATAGCGATATATCAGACAGGCAAGGTTCCTGAACTCTTAGAACAACCAGCAAATAATTAAACCAGATGATTTTGAAGTATTAACTAAAGAAAATCAGAGTCAGTTCTGTGGAATGTTGGTGAGAGTGATGGTGGTAGGCATTCGAAGAACCTACAGATATTAGCTGCAAATGAGCATGGACATAACTGAGTGGCCTTTCCTCAGTGAGAAAACATTTGCTTCTGTCAGGATAAAAATAGTTTGGTTAAGGCTCCTAACTCCTACTCTTGCATTTCCTCTCTCTGTCTAGGTCTGCAAAGCCTTGCCTGAAAACCAGCTCTTGAGAGCCCACACGCCAATAGATGTTGCATGTGCATTTTATTGTTTGGTAAGACAGATCTGATTTTAGTGTACCCCACTGACACATGTGTTTAATTGCTCAGTAATCCAGGGTTGGGTTTTTGTCAGCGTTGCTGCCCAATTTCCATGTACTTTGCTCCAACTTATGCCTGATTCTTCATATGAATTGATGGGAAATTTATGATTGAATAAGACAGCAGAAAATTAAACTGGAAAACACATGTACATGTGAACACACAGAACAAAGCATTTCACTATTCAGGATAGTTCCCAAGTGCAAAGAAATCTGGAGAGACTCTGAATATGCCTTTTAGTGGCAGGGATAATAGGAATAATGGGGTAAGAGAGTTAAGGACAAAAAGCTGCTCATCAGAACTGCAGTCTGGGGAAGTTGCTGGCACCACCATTTTGGGGCCCTCAAAGCAAGACTTTTTATAGAAACAAGAAAGAGCTGATTCTGTGCCTTCCTAAATAAAATTGGAGATGTATGATTTTTAAAAATTTTATCATGACCCAAGTTATAGTCTGTAACAACTGGGGGCTGGTCTTCTGAGATTCAGTATTGCTTATTGCTGAAGAACATAATATTGTAACTTAGGAAGCACTCGTTGAGTACCTACTGTGTGAATAGTTTCCTGGTGAAAAGGGAAGAAAAAGAAAAGAGATAATGTCCACTGCTGAAATCTTCTCTGGAAGATGTGCCATAGCTAGATTAAAATGGTTCTGAGGAGTGGAAGCCACAGAAGGCTGCTTGATGCAGCACGTCCACAGTAAATTGTGCACAGTGGTGGCTGTACCCTTAGCCTTTATCTCACAGACCCAGTCTTATCCCATCCTGCCCCTGCTCTGGAGCCACTGCCCCGGGAAACTGTTTTTTCTGATCTCCCACCTCAATGCAGCCTCTGAACCTTGGCCACACTTTAATCATATTTCACTGTATTTGGTTCTCAACTATAAGTGAGCTAAGTAAACTCCAAGTAACTAAAGCACAAAATTCTTTATACCCATAATTGTTATCCTGTATGCATTGCTGGATTTAGGAGCTCAAACAATATCATCTGTTCTCTTCCTTTTGTATTTTGTTTCCTTCACTTTCAGGAAAGATCTTCTCTATGGGTGTATCTAGCAGCTTCAGTATGATGTCTCCCCATCTCAGCAACTTCAGGAGAAAGAAAGCTTCTATTTTTCCAAAAAGATCCAAGGGTTGAATCTTATTGGACTAATTTGAGTCACATGTCCATTCCTATCAGTGCGGACAGAGGAGTGGAATACACTGATTGGCTAACCCCACTACAGACTTCTCCTTGCAGCTGGAGAGTGGGGTCAATCACTTCCATGACAAATGAGGTTATGGTAGATTATGGGCGGTTTTGCCAAATATAGCTTGGGTGCTGTTATCCAAAGAAAGGGGAACTATGTTCTAGAAAAGCAAAAATCATCAGTGCTCACCTCACTGCCTCATGACACATTCCATATCCCACCTGTAGTATAATTATTTATGCTATGTCCCCTCCCAGGTAAATGCTTCTTCAGGCCAGAATGCACATCTGTTTCAATGTCTCCTGTTTGACCCTGAGGAGTGCCTTTCACCTGGCAGGTGCTCAATGAATACAGCTTTTATGGAATAATATATATTCAAGCTCTTCTTTTACTTTGCTTGGTGTGATTACTTTAAGGATACCTGTGTGGAAGGAAAGCCTTATTCCAGCACTCCTTTTCAACAAATACATCTTCATGTAAAGGCAAAGCCTTCAGAACTTGTATAGTTCTTGGTTTTTATGGTTAACGAATAAAGCTGAACAAAATTAATGAATGTGTCAAACTTTCTGAGGCTTTGATGACTCAGACTCATTGGGTAAATATTTCTATCGAATGAAACAGATTCATCTTTCTATTGTTCATAACTGCAGGTCATTGAGTAGATGAGGCAGGCTGAGGCTCCTGTGGGTACTGCATACTGACATGGAAAGAGCTGGAGGATAGATAATGTTTTCCAGGCACCTCAAAATTTGGGGACTCAAAAACGCTAATTAAGAGTAAGATGTAGAATTCAAGAATGTTTTGGTTATAGAGGCTTGAACTTCCCTTGGATAGCCAAAGTCAGTAGCAGGGTCTTGTCTACATAAGATAATCTGTTTTATTGGGGGTTGGGGGCGGTTAACCAGTGGGTTAAAGAGAAATCTTTACCCTGTTTGGGGACAGCTTTTAATTTCAAACATTGGGATAATTATAGAGAAGTTCAGGTTGTCAAAAATACATATTTCTGACTGTCACCCCAATAAATTTAAATAAAAATACATAATTCTGAGCTCACTTCTGAGGTTTGAATTCACTATGTACGTGGGGTAGAATGAATAAATTGTCATTTGAAAGGTGCCTTGCTGTGAAAATCTCTGTGTAGGCTCACCTGCTGCAGCAGTGCATGATGGGTAAGAGCTGAGCCTCTAGACTTGGCCAGGTGGGGTGAGAATTTTAGCTTTGTCCCTCACTGACTAGGAAACCTTTGGTAATAAGATACTCAAATTCTCCGATGCTCAAAAAAACATGGAGATGAACATAGTCCTTATCTCACAGGGTTGTGTGAGGATGAACAGAAGTAATGTATGTACAGCCCATAGCAGAGTGCCTCGCATGGCGCACACAACCAGAGATTATTAAATACTACCAGAGGTGTTATGCCACAGGCACAGGAGACAAAGATGTGTCTCACTTTATACAAACTAGTGTAGAAGAGAGATCAGCAATCAAATTTTTATAACAAGAATTTATAGAGCATTCATTATATGTTAGATCCAGTTCTCAGTGCTGTCCAACTATCAATCCATTTTATTCTTACAACAATCCCAAGAGGTAAGGGCAATTATTATTTCCATTATATAGATGAAGAAACTGAAGCATATAAAAATTAAGTAGCTCCTTCCTTAGCAGACGACTTCTCCATAGGAGCCATGTGAGTGTCAATTAAGTAACTGCTCAGAGGTAATGTCTTCTGATTTAGCAGAATTGAATGGGAGCACAGTTCTTAGGGGCAGACTTACAGTGTGAAATAAATCCAATTTAATTGCCCTTGTAGGCAGGTTCTTCTGACTGGACTCTCTGTTTCTCCTATCCTGGGGTGTGGCATTATTGAAGAGGCTCGATTATTCTGCTCAGTCATAGTTTTATAGCAGGTGAATTTTAAAGTTGCCTTGCTCTAGGGTCTTACACCTAAAGGGTCAGGTGAAGTTTTCTGCTCTTCTTCCTTAATTCCTATTCAAGATGCTACTCAGAATGTCCTTCCTTGAGACCCCCAAGAGTGTAATCTCTCCCTGAAATTGTGGCTCTATTTCAGAGATGCTCCTTCTCTCTGGTTTGCAGGCCTGTGCTTCTCCTGGGTTGGAGAGAATGAAGCTGTAAGCCTGATGCTGCTCTCCTAGTCTGAGGTGGAGCCCAGAATCAAAGCACTCCTTGCAATGGCAGCACCCAGGTCTCTCAGAAAGCTCACACTCCTGTGCTGTAGCCTGACAGAAAAGCACCTGTTTCTGTGGAAGTTTGTTACCAGTGCTCATTTAATGAACAGCTTGCCTTTTGCATCATTTCAGACCCTGACATCATGTGGTTGGTTTTGCTGCTCTTCTTCAGCTCATGCAGCAGGATTTGAGGAGGCAATGGTAGGTTCCTAGACTCAGACCAATGGGTGGTGTCTCCCCTCTTCTCCCGCCGTCTCCCCAGGTACAGAGAGTGCTGTCTGAGATTCCACCATCACAATCACTCCTTTGGGATTGACAAGTGTCTTTGATCTTCTGTTCTTTTCTTGTCTCTTCCTATTATTTACTAGGTTCCTTGTAAATCTCAAATGAGATTGCTTGCCTGTTGTAACTGTACAAAAATGCAAAGGTGTTTAGAGAAGAAGTCAATAATTTCTCCCCTTGCTCCTTCTGACTTTTTCTCCAATGACTGTTCTATAGCTTGCCACAAAATTTTTCATCTCATAAAACACACACAAATATATATATATATATATTTCTGGATTCATTTTGCTAAACTTGAATTATATTATGTACATTATCCTGTAGCTTGCTTTTTTATTTTACTTATCACACCAGAAATTCCTGCAGGTATATGATTAGATCAACTCATCTTTTTAAGTAGGTGCATAATATTTCAGTTTGGATTTGCATAATGATTTCATTTATTCTTCAGCCAGTTGACATTGAGAGTGTGTTCAAGGTGTTTGCATGTGGATGCTCCACAGCTCAAATATACCACATAAACATGATCATGTCTCTGCAGTTGCCTCCATTTCTATAAAATAGCTTATCCTACATTAAGATTGCCACATCAAAGGAAGCAATTGTTTTTATTTCAATAGCTATTTCTAGATTAATTCCCAAAGAGCAATGAAAGATTCTAACAGGAATGTGGAAATACCTGTTTTCCCATACACACACCAGAACTGGGTATTTTGTTTTTTTCTTACTTTTACTACTCTTACTCATGAAAAATGAGCACTGTTTTGCCCAAAGTTTTGAGGGAAAAATAAAGATGTGCATTATACATGGGTAGTACTAATTCCATATTTATATAAATGTTTTTAACTTTTGTATCTATGCTTATGTGTTAAAAGTTTAATTCTAGAAAGCAATAATGATGTCTGTATGCAAAATACTATAATACAAAACACAAGTTTCTAAATAAATAAATAAACATAAATAAATAAATAAATAATGGAATGAAAAAACTAAAACCAAAGATTTTTTTCCTGAAAGTTTGGGCCAGAAACATGGGTGCACATTACACATGACAAAATACAGTATCTTGCTGTGGTTTTGCTATGCATTTCTCTGGATAATAATGAATTTGTGCACATTTTCATATAGTTAATTGTATTCTGGCCTTCAAAAATCTTTTTTAACATGCAGTTATTTTTGGAAGGTGTAATGCCTTAATGACTTGGTCATAATTACTTCTGAGATCAGAGTGAGGCCTTAGCAAGAGAAATACTGAAATAAGAAGCAAGAAAGGAACCATCTGTATTTCAAAGTCTGTTAGGTACGTGGATTGTGCCATTGCTGATACCCAGGTTGTGAAATTGGTTCTGGATTGTGCCATTGCTGATACCCAGGTTGTGAAATTGGTTCTGGATTGTGCCATTGCTGATACCCAGGTTGTGAAATTGGTTCTGCAATATGTTAACTGTAGCAGAAAGTCAATAAAGGGTACAAAGGACCTCTCTGTATTACATTTTACAATTGTACCTATGTACAATGATCTCAAAATAAAAAGTGCAATGAAAATTTTTGTTAGGATCTAGCTTTGTCTTGTTTAATGGTATTTGTCATCACTTTAAAAACAAACAAATGAGCAAAAAAGAACCAGAGACATAGAAATAAAGAACAAACTTATAGTGATCAGAGGGGAAGGGGGGACAATGAGGGAAAGGAAGGGAACATGTACAAAGGACCCATGGACAAGGACAATGAAGTGGGGATTGTTTTGGGGATCAGGGATTGGATGGAACAGAGGAGAGCAATGGGGAAAATGGGGACAACTGTAACTGAACAACAATGAAAATATTTAAAAAATTAAAAAGTAAAAGTCATGTGTATAACATTCATTCAGAGATATTATTTAAGGTCATTGTTTTTTTGGATATACCCTTCCTGACACTGGTCTGGGTTTTCTTTCATTGAAGAGATTGAGGGAGTAAGAATGATTCTGAATTTTAGCTTCCTAGAAGAAACTTTTCTACAATTACATGATTTGGATTGACCTTTGTATGTGCCTAATACATCGCAATTTAGAGAAAGTTCACTCACTGATGAGGTATTTATACCATATCTAACATGTGCTAAGCAAGGATTAACAACTGAGGGATTCAAGCTGAGCAAGACAGCTCTCTTGGAACTCACATTCATGTGGGGAAGAGCATAATACAAGCGGGTTAAAAATTAAATCAGCTCCTTTGAGGAGTTCCAGCTAAGTTGGAGGCATAGATAGATATGCTTTGCTTCCTTGCATAACCAAAAGAAGGACAACAACCAATTTAAAAACAAAAAACAACTAGAACTGCCAAAAAATTAAATTGCATGGAAGTCTGACAACCAAGGAGTTAAAGAAGAAACATTCACCCAGACTGGTAGGAGGGAGGAGAGGATGAGCAGCAGGGTTGTGGCTGGCAATAGTCCGGAGTGGGTGAGGTGGTGACTGAAAGACTGAGATATTCCACATTCACATGCAGATAGGCCGGGAAGAACAACTGGGGAACAAGACAAACTACGCAACCCAGGGTTTCATCACAGGCAAATAAAGTCTCAAAACTTCTGGCTGTAAAATACTGTGGGGGTTGCGGTGGCAGGAGAAACACCAAGTCTCACAGGAGAGTCTGTTGGAGAGGCCCACAGGGTCCTAGAACATACACACCCCACCCACCCTGGAATCAGCACCTGAAAGGGCAAAATCCACATGCAGGAAGGGAGGGAAGTGACAGAGAGTGGGGCGGGAGCCAAGAAGCTAGTAAGTAGCACTGTTCCCTCTCTGACCAGCTCCACAATGCAGCAGAGTGTGTTTTTCTGTCCTGAAAAATATCTAAGGTTCTGCCACTTACAATGTAACAGGTGTGCCAAGACAAAGATATATGGCCCAAATGAAGGAACAGATCAAAAATCAAGAAAAAGAACTAACTGATGAGGAGATAGACAACCTATCAGTTGTAGAGTTCTAAACACTGGTGATCAGTACGCTCACAGAAATGATTGAGTATGGTTGCAAAATAAAGGAAAAATGAAGGCTATAAAAAGTGAAAAGAAAAGATACAGGGAACCAACAGTGAAGGGAAGGAAACTAGGATTCAAATAAAAGATATGGAGCAGAAGAAAGAAATAAACATTCAAGCAGAACAGAAATAAGAAACAAGAGTACAAAAAATGAGGAGAGACTGAGGAACCTCCAGGACAACTTTAAATGTTCCAATATCTGAATTGTAGGGGTGCCAGAAGAACACTAAAAGCAAGGAATTAAAAACTTGTTTGAACAAATAGTGAAAACTTTCCTAATCTGACAAAGGAACTAGACCTGCAAGTCCAGGATGCTCAGAGAGTCCCAAAGAAGTTGGATCCAAGGAAGCACACACCAGGGCACACCATAATTACATTACCCAAGATTAAAGATAAGGAGAGAATCTTAAAAGCAGCAAGACAAAAGGAGACAATTACCTACAGAGGAGTTCCCATTAGACTATTAGCTGAATTCTCAAAAGAAACCTTGCAGGCAAAAAGAGGCTGGAAAGAAGTATTCCAAGTCATGAAAGGCAAGGACTTACATCAGAGATTGCTCTATCCAGCAAAGCTTTCATTTAGAATAGAATGGCAGATAAAGTGCTTCCTAGGCAAGGTCAGATTAAAGGAGTTCATCATCACCAAGTTCTTATTATATGAAATATTAAAGGGACTTACTTAAGAAAAAGATAAAAAATATTAACAGTAAAATGGCAATAAACTCAAAACTATCAACAACTGAACCTAAAAATCAAAAACAAAAACTCGGCAAAGAACTAGAACAGGAACTGAATCACAGAAATGGAGATCACGTGGAAGGTTATCAGTAGGGAGGAGGATTGAGAGAATGAGGAAAAAAAGGTACAGGGAATAAAAAGCATAATTGGTAAGCTCAAAATAAACAAGGGAAGATTAAGGATAGTATTGGAAATGGAGAAACCAAAGAACTTATATGTACAACCCGTAGACATGAACTAAGTGGTATGGGAGGGGTATGCTGGAGGGTAGGTAGATGGAGGGCAGAGGGGGATAAAGGCGACAAAAAGGGGCAACTCTAATAGCATAATCAGTAAAATATACTTAAATATAAAAATTTAAAAAAATTAAAAAGAAAATGAAAAAAATATATCAGCTCCTTTGAGACAGAGCATTTGCTGTTTCCTTCACCTGGAACACTCTTTACCCAGAAACCTGCACAATGTATTCTCCCACCTCCTTCAAATGTTGGCTCAAGTATGGGCCCCCTCCAAACCAGCATTTTAATTCCCTGTTTTTTATTCTGCATTACATATCACCTTTACCATACCATACATTTTCATTTATTTTTATTTCTTATTGTCTATATCCTGCTGCTGGAGTGAAACCCCTTAGGGGGAGGGATCATGTGTTTTACTTACAGATCAATCCCAAATACCTAGAGTAGACATGGAGCTGGAAACAATGCAACTTTGCTGAATTAATGAGAAATGCATTTCCTAGTAGATAGGTAAAATCTTAAAAATATTGATTCTTAGGAATTTTTAAATCTTTGCTGAACTTGATCTTGAATATTATTCTGCTTCTATGAGAAGCTTTTATTCAACTAAAAGACCAATATTTCCTTAAAAGGGAGGTGTAGGGGTTATTGATCTCATTTACAGTTCTAGAGCCATTTAAAGAAATGGCTACGCTGTAGTTTTCTTCTTCCTTTTCTCCTACTACTGTAGCTGGATAAGACTTATTTGAAGAAACGAGCAAAGAAATGCAATGAACCAGACATAAGTGGCCAGAACCTTCCTATGTCAGTGATTCGGATGAATAACTTTTCTGTATATAGGAGAAACCCACTCAGCCCTGCACTTGAAGAAGCAGGTCAGCTCATGGCTTCTTGATGTCTGGAAAACGTGAGATTCAAACCCTGCTTTTAATTTCCTTCCAGGGGGGATCTTTGCACATTTCAAGCTCTCTGAACAGAAGAAAGAGGTTAATGCAATTGAGATCATCAGCACAATGTTTTGGGCACAGTACCTGGTACACAGTGACCACTCAGCAGTGACAATTAGTCATTTTCACTGTTGGTTTGACATACTTTCCTTTGGAAACCAGAATAAAAATAAGGAGCTGGGAAGTCTTTTTTTTTTTTTTTTGAAGGTGACTTGGGCCAATTCTCTGCATTTGTTCAAATTTATTTTATCTTATTTATTCAACCAGAAAAGGATGTCTGTGTCCATGAGCTTATTCCAATGTAAACACTATTACTTTTCACTCAGGCTACAAGTGAATGATTATTCTCCATCCTCAATGAGTGTGTTTGCATTTGGAATACTGATATACATTATTTTTATTCTAAAAAAATGTCATGTTGAGAGAGATTCCCTTTTGGGACATATTGAATCCTGACTCAGCATTTAGTTTTCAACACCAGCGAATTTGATTTCCGTGAATAAATTTTGGAGCCATCTTTTAATGACTGTGTGCTTGTGTACACATCCTCCAGGCAGGGGGACTGATGTTTGCCTCCCTGATCTCAGAAGGCTGAATGGGAAGTACTGGGGCTCAAAGTCAGGAGCACAGTTTACGGAGATGCCTCAGAATTGGAGCAGTGATCCAGTATTTCTATGTGTGATGTGAGGGAGAACTACAACAGAATTTTAAGAGAAATCCCAGCTTTATCCTTTATTTACTGATCTATCTAACAAGCATTCACCCAGTAACTAATGTAACTAGGTCTTTTGCTGCACACTAGGGACAAGAGTGATGTGGTAGTAGAAGTATAAGCAGAGGCAACAATAAAAATAGCTACCACTTTTTTTTAACTGAGCACCAATGTTGAACAAGGTGGTCTGCCAGGGACTTCATGGCTATCAGTTCAATTGCTAAAAATTACTTTATTTTTGCAGCAGGCAGTAATTTCTGCTGAGAACATGTCTCACCCAAGTATAGTTTCTCCAGCAGCCAGTAGTTTCTCATGTTCGGAAAGGGTGGACATGGAAAATCCATGAAGAACAGCTATATTGGATCTACAGGATGAATTGAGAAGCCACTAGTGAGATATTTGGGCAAGTCGCAACCCTTTTCCCTGGAAGGTGGAGAAAGAACGAGACACAGGTGATGTATCTCTAATAATGTAAGTCCTTCTACAGGTGAGTGGTCTTCAGGATACTAATGATGGGGTTATTGCTTAGTAAGGAGGGGGTAATTGTTATCTGTTCTTGTTATGCTAACAGAGATTTTTATTTCCCCACATAAAATTGTCACTGAATTGCACTGGTTTTGGTGAGAGTTCTCCTCAGGGAATTAGGGAGAAAATATGCTGGTGAGGGAGTTAGAATTGGAACTCCCACAACCTTCTCCTGTCTTTGGATCCAGCATGATCTCTCCAGGTTTAGAGCTACCAAGTTCAGCAGATGGGAGTCTTGAGTTGACCTTAATGCATGCCTGAGTTTCAAAGTATGCAATATACAAGAAGGTAGAAACCCTGGGAGAGGAAATTTTCTCTCCTGCTTGGAAGAGTGTGGTTTCTAAGAAGTGCAGGGTGGGGACACTGAGCTGATGGCTTAGAAGTCCAGTCCCAGGAAGGGGGCTGCTAGAGATTAAGGGGAAATAATGAGAGGCACGGAAAGGTGTACAGTCATGTGGGAAATGTCTCTCTGAAAGCTCAGGTCTTCGAGGCTTCCTCACTTAGTGTGACCCAAGGGGATCAGGAGATGTAAACTAAGTCACATTTTACACTGATCTGCTCTATAAAGTCTAGGACCTTTCATTTATTCACTGAGTATTTATTCAGTCCCAGCTAGGGATTGAACTTCAGTGCTGGGTATAGTGGCAATAATTGAGGGTTCTTGCCAGGGTTCTTGCCATTATGGGACTAACATTTTGGTGAAGGGGACAGAATAAGCAAACATATCAACAAGTTAAAAATTATATATTGCAATAAGTAGCAGGAAGGAAATAAAGCAAGTGATGCCATTAGATGAGGTGTTTGTGGATGACTTTGCTAAAGAGGGGCCATTGGACTGAAATGGGCCAGATGAGAATGAAGAGCATGTGGAAGATGGGGGTACAGGGGGCAGAGGGGAGGGAAGAGGTTTGGGACACAAGACTCTTGGACTTCAGAGTAGTGATTTCCCACACCTCTGCAACTTGGCTGAACATTGTAATCAGCTGGGAGTTTTAGGATTTCCTGATCCCTGCTTCCTGTCTCCAGCAGATTGTGACCTTCTTAGTCTGGGGTTAGGCCTGAAATTTTATATATTTTAAGTGCTTTCCAGATGATTCTAATGTGCAGCCAGGTTTGGGAACCTCTGACTTAGGGGAAAAGAAAGGAGCTTTTTAGCTAGAATATAGTGTATAGAGGATCTAAGAGGAGGTGGGCAAAGGAGGTGACTTTAGGTCATTTAAAGAGGTCATTTAAAGCCTTGGAGGACAGTCTAAGGAGTTTGAGTTTAGTCAGTAAAACACATTTATTCATTTCCACTGCAGCAGTATGTATTCATGTGTGTGTGTGTGTGTGTGTGTGTGCATACATGTGTGTATGTGAGAGAGGGGTGGGACCTCAACTTCTTTATCTCTGTGTTTTTCATTCCCAAGTTTCAGTGACCTTCTCTCACCCTCTTGCCCACTCTGTCATTCCCTCTCTTATTAATTAAACCTTCCTTGTCCTTCTTTTCATGGGTACAGAGTGTGGACTCAGCAAGACCCTTCCATATGCATCATCCAGCTCATTCTACAGCAGGTTCACTTGTCCCCACTTTACAGATGAGGCCACTGAGGCCAGGGAGATGAAACTCAGGGTCACACAGTAGTGAGTAAGGGTCAGGAATGGAACTTTAGAGCCTATGCTCTAGTAATGAAGAAACACTGCTCTCTCCATGAATAGTTTTATTGATTTTTCTGCATAATGTGCTCACTCCTTCTTTGAGCCTCTCCATAACATTCTGTCCATGTGGGAGGATACTATTTATGAAACATTAACCATTGGATTGGCCATTATTTCTCTTCTGTCCTGCATTTTATTAAAGGAGCAGGAAGAGGGAAGGGGGCTTCCTTCCTGGAAGGAAGGAAGAGGGGCTTAGTTTTCTGCTTAATGTCTCGGGGTACAAACAAAAATAACCTGCTGGTCTTGGCTTTTGACCTCACAAAACTGTAACTTTGGGGAAGAAAGGACTTTGAAGACTGGCTGTATGACCTGGGGGCTGTGGCTGATGCACTGTGCCCTGCCCTGGCCTGGGACAAGCAGAGAAGGGGAGGAATGCTAGAGGATGGCAGTTTAGAGGCAGCCCCAAACCTTGATTCTCAACAGAGCATCTGTTTGGAGGTCGAGTCCTCAGAAGGGTCTGGGGGTCCAGCTGGGTAGTTGGGACCAAACATAGCTGCTCCTCAGTATTCTTACCCTCCTTTGTGCACAATGGCAACAAAGACAGAGATGTTGGGTGTGAACAGGAAGGTGAGGTTTCTTAGCAGCTGACTCCACAACTGACAACTGAGGGTCAGACCAGATGATGGATGAACCAGAAAGAACTTGCTGCCTGGCAGAGAATCTCAAGCAGCCTATTTCCTCAGACCCTCAGCCCATGTCTTGACATCCAGAACTTTGACACAACTCAGAGACATGATAAAGATTCTGCCACTTGGGAGGAATGGAAGCTCGCAACAGAAATTTAGTTGCATATGTAAGAAAATGATTCTATTTCTTTGTAACAGTCTAGGGTGGGTGCCATTTCCCAGGCCCCGGACCCTGCCAGACATTTTGGACCTGGTCTGCAGCTCCTTTGAGCCCTGGCCCCTGGGCCCAATGCCTTTAGAAACAACCTGGGGTCTCCCTGAGCCCTCCCCTGCCTTACTCCAGGGTATTGCAAAGACCTCCCTGCCTTCCTGTCAAGGGGCCCTCCCTCAGTGCCCCTGCATAATTGGGATGATGTGCAAGGAAATTAAAAAGGTCATTAATCACTGCGGAGCTAAAGGCAGCTCTCTTGGACCTATTCTTCATGATGATTAATGGCAGGCAGCTCCTCCCTACTCCCGATTCATTTTCCTGCCACCGTTCATTCACTCTCCCTGCCGTGTCCTTTTCATCCCTGTCTGAGGAAACCAGGCTTCCCAGGGATGACTGACTCAGGCCTTTTCTGGCTGCCTTTGCTGCCTCTGGGCCTGGAGGAGGCCTAGCCTGAGCCCCTGAGTCAGATGTATAGGGGCTCTGTTGTGCACCACCTGGGGACCCCAGGTCAGTCACCTCATCTGTGGGAAGCTCAGCTTCCTCATCAAGTAAATGGGGGTGAACATAAAACAAGGAATGACTGTGGCAGTGCCAAATACATTCTCAGCACCAAAGTGAGGCTGCCTAAATGTTAATGTCTCTCTCCCTCTTTTGTTATTGCTTTTATTGCTCTGAGGAGTATTGTTGTTGCCCTTCAATGTCCTTGAAGGGAGGACTGGGGACAGATCTGAGGAGTCTCACTGCTCTTTGCCAATGCTAACAAAGATGACAAGGATGATGAGGAGGAGAAGGAGGATGAACATTTATTGAGTGAGAGTGCCAACTGCTTTATGTGAATTATTTCTTTCAACACTACAACAACCCTTTTTATGGGTGAGAAAACATGGTCAGAGAGGAAGTAACCTGCTCAAAGTCACACAGCTGGTAAATGGCAGAGGAGGGATCTCAAAGCCAATTCCATTTGATGCAAGGTCTATGCCTTTCCAGAAACTGGCACAGCTGGACACAGCAGGGTCCCTTTTCAGGAATGTGAGGACCCCTCTATTCCTTTTCTCTCTCTCCTTCCTCACCCCCGACTGCCTGCCTTTCTCTGGCAGGATGAGCAGAGTCCAGGTTATGCTCGAATGGCTTCCCCTTTTCTTTCTGTTTCCCAATTAGCTTCTCATCCAGCTTGCTTTTGCTTAAGACAAGCATCCCCATTTGCTAACTGAGGCATGCAGCCCAGGGTCTTGCTCTGACCAGCCCTGCATTGGGAAATGCTTGATTTTCTTGAGATAACTATATCCTGGGGGATTTGAGTAAATTTGTAAGGAGAGATCAAATTCTATAAAGTAAGGCACAGTGAAGTACTTTTCTGAGGCTGGCAGAAATGAAGGAATGTTATCAGAAAAGTGCAAAACCGTGGAGGGGGTGGAAACCAGCAGAAGACCAAAACAGGGTTGTGGTCCTGTTGTTGACTCACTGAGTCACCTTGAGCAAATCACTCACCTTTGGACCAGTTATCTTAGTACAGTCAAAGTGTGCAAATAGACTCTGAAAGTTTAAACATAGGGCTAAGGTGCTGGGGTAGGGGGACAACCTGCTGCAGAGAGGAATTGAGAAAGAAAGGGCAATGTTTTGGCGTCCTGGCCTTGTCAGGATACCCTTTGCAGGAGACACCAGGCCTCTGCATCAGTATGGACACCAGTGGATTCTCAGGAGCCTCACTGGCTGGCTGTGTCATGGTATGAGGACAAAAATATAATGATAATGACAAATGTATAATGATAATAAAGGTATTAGGTAACATTTATCAAGCAATAATTATGTGACAGTCTTGATGATAACCTTATAAAATAGCTACAAACTAAAATCTCCATTTCACAGGTGAGGAGACTAGGTGTGGAGGGGTGAGGTTAGGTACCCAAGGACACCCAGGGGGTGACTGGCAGAGCTGAGTCTTGGACCCATGTCTTTCTGACTCTCGAGCCAGGACTTTTAGTCCTAATTCTTGGCTGAGATTTGTCAGTGTCATGAATGCAGTATCTGGTGGTGCAGGCACATCCTGGGTACCTGACTGTATAGGGGTTTTCTCCAAATCACAGCCTGATGCCTCAGTTTACCTGCTTAGACTACCTGTCCAACTGAGCACCTAGAACCTGCTACATAATGGTGTGAGGTTCTGTGACAAGTGAAAATTCAGGACCTGTATTTAAAAATTATTAAACATTTCAAGATAGTGACAGCAGAGCATTTAACCAAGCATGATATCCTTCTTACATGAGTCCTCAGGTTGCGTATCCATGAAGCTGGTGTTTGAGCCTCAGAACACTATCTTGGCCCTGCCAGTTGTCCTGGCTCTCACACCCACTGCAGTCTCTTCCCAAAGGCAGGGCTTTGTCCCCTGTACTTCCAGTTACTTTCTGGAGCTTTCTTGAATGGAATGACTGGATCCCTGCCTCCTTAGTTGTCCCCACACCTCTGGTCTGGCTGGTTGACTTGAGCTCATCTTGGTGTTTGCCGGATGCGGAAAGAAGGCTGTTGAATGTCTGCTGCACAATTGGCCAATAGAATAAATTACTCTCCCTTCAGTCCCATGACTTTCCCTGGGGCTTGGGTCTAAGGATGCTTGGTTTGGTCTGGACAAAGCCTTGAATATCTACTCCTAACCACCAGGAATAAATGTTCCAGAACCCAAGCAAGTGCTAAAAAAACCTCTCCTAATTAGTTGGCTGGTGGCTAGTAATGGATTTCACTGAGCAGAGCCTTCTGGTGGTTGGCCTGTAATTACCATGGAAACCTTCGTGCTGTGCTCAGCCACTTCCACCAACAGCTTCCCAGGGGAGCAGACACTGCTCTGTGGAAGCGGCATCTGGGCTATTGACATTGTTTGTGAGACAAATAAATGGACAATTAGAAGCAAGACAGGTTGAATACTTGCTGGAGCAAAATTTTACCTACATCCGTCCTAGGGCCTAATTGATGCTGTTGTCCCCACATGAGAGGAAATCATTGGGAGGTGATGAATTCAGGTTGGATGAATCCCCTTTTGCTAAACTCAAGGGCAGGAAAAATACCTAATTAGAAGCCAGACTTTTCTGACTTTTAGAGGGAGCTGCTTTTAGGGCCGGGAGATAAGAAGACTTTCATTTCTTCTCCATATTTACACTCAAGTATTTATTCTATTCACGAGTGAGGTGAAACCTCACATCATGCTATAAGTAGGATTTGAAAACTTAACCTTGTGACATGCAGGGTCACTTTCTTGTGAAAGTTATTCAGTGAGGACAGGTGGGGATTTAAGAGGACAAGCTAAGCATGGCTGGAGTAATAAATAAACCCCAGCATTTCAGTTGGCTTACTGCCATGAAGGTCATTGAATGGGTCAGATGAAGTTCAACTGTGGTCAGGCATGTTTTTTTTTTTAAGATTTTATTTATTTATCTTCAGAGAGGAAGGAGAGAGGGAGAGAAATATCAATGTATGGTTGCCTTTCATGTGTCCCCTGCTGGGAGTTGGCCTGCAGGGAACCAGCCTGCAACCCAGGCATGTGCCCTGGCTGGGAATCGAACCGCTATCCTCTGGTTCGCAGGCCCGCGCTCAATCCACTGAGCTACACCAGCCAGGGCTGGTCAGGCATGTTTTTTTTTTGTCAAATAACTAGCCACCTGGAGCACCAGGCCTTTACATAGCAGCGGGGCTGTGGGTGTGGAGAAAGTGCCACGCTGGTTTTCAATGGCCACCAGCCAGAAGGGACACACCTCATGTCTCCTTGCAGTGTGTTGGCTCTGAGGCCCCAACCTAACCACAAGTGAGGTTAGGAGAAATGGGGAGAACACCAAACAATCATGCCACCATATTATATTGAAAGAACCTATCAAAATATAGCTCTTTGGAGAATGAAAGGAGAGGAATGGACTGGCCCCTGGATCCACACTGCCTTCTCCCTCCCTGCTCTGATTCACACTAAGGGTTACACCAAAGAATGACACATGGAGAGCCTTTTCCTACAGCCTGATTGGGTTATTATGTGCTGTTTCCTCACCTGCAGCATTGGGGCCAGGACTGTGTCCACAGCATTCCTTTCAGACTGGCCAGTTCTAGGCGAGGACAGCAAACGAATGCTTGAAAAAAGTGGTTGGGTACCAGAAAGGCCTCACAAAGGAGAACACATCACATGAAAATTCTGAAGGTGAAGAATGTATTCTTTCACTCACTTGTTCAGCCATGTGTTCACTGATAGGTGCCTGTTGGACAAAGCAAGGCCACCTTTGACCCCTAAGAATGTGTGCCCCAGCAGGGAGAGTACACAAGGCAGAGTTGGACACAGTACATGTTTTCAGAAATACACAACAGACTGCACAGGGTTTGGAGAGGAGAAAGGAAATCCCCTGCAAGCCAGAGGTAGCCAAGAAAGCCCATGGTGAAATGGAACTTGACCTGAACCTTGAAAATGGTTGTTAATATACGTCAGTGTTAACTTACAATCATGTTAGAAATATTGTATAAGGCATACACATTTGTGGTAAAAAATGTGAAAGACATAGATAAGCAAACTAAACAAAATATACTCAACAACAATTAATATTTTGATAACTGTGTGACTACCTGCCTACCTATCTACTTACCTATCTATAAAATATGGCCATTCTCTGGACATTCTTTCATAATCTACTTTTTATTTTATAATATAGCAATCAGTTCTGTATCAATAAATACAAATGTGAATTATCATTTTAAACATATGCATCACATTCTATTCTATGAATATACCTTTTTTTCTTTAATCAACCCTCTATTGTTAGATATTATATTTCTTGTGATTTTTTATCATTATGAATGCTGTTGTGATTAAGACCTTTGTACATGAATTTTTGTGCAGTGGTTTATGCAGAAAAATTGAGTGTTTTGAGGCTTGAGATGAGACATATTCTTGACAAAGAGTCAGAGAAAGCAAAAGTAGATTTAGAGATACACAAGCAGACCTGAGAAGCCACATCTTGAGAGGCCACCATGAAGTTATTGCAGGCCTACTGTGTGCTGGGCAGTATGCTCTGAGCTTTCACATATACTCACTGTGTGATCTTCATAAGAGGTTAAATTACCTGCTTAGTGTCACACAGGAAGTAGCTGGGTCAATGGCAGATCTCAGTCTGTGAGACTCCAAGGCTCAGGCTCCATTGACTACACTGTAAGTGTAGTCAGCGGTACTCAAGACATTCACTACAATGGCCCTGTTTTGGCCTGGACATCTTTGCTTTGGGAAATGTGTGAATAGAGACTAATGGAGACTCTTGCACCTTCAGGCCGGCACCTTCAGGCTGGCACTTTTGAGCCTTGTCTTCTTGTCAGGATGGGTAATATCAACAAAACTTCTTGCTTGGAAACATATTGTTTTGAACTTGGCAACCTGTAAGCTGGGTTGCCATGGTTACCAGAGAGCCCTGGAGGATGATGAACACAAAGG
Organism: Sturnira hondurensis; assembly: GCF_014824575.4. Classification (NCBI taxonomy): domain Eukaryota; kingdom Metazoa; phylum Chordata; class Mammalia; order Chiroptera; family Phyllostomidae; genus Sturnira; species Sturnira hondurensis. The sequence continues at coordinate 538,515 of NW_028091701.1, forward strand.
CACAAAGGGAGGGCTTAAAACACAACCAAGTTTGTCCCCTCCAGTCTCATCCTGTGCTGGTAACAATCTTTACATATCTATTGTGCCCAGGGAGCCCTACAATGCAGCATCCATGCACAACCCCACGGACAACACACCCCAGTGTTTCCAGTGTATAATGTGCTGATAGTATTGTGCACAGTGTGGAAGCCCTTTATGTGCATTATCTTATTTAATTCTCCCCAAATTCTGCATGATATATATGCTACTATTGTTCCCATTTTATAGGTGAAGACATAGAGGAGTTCAGAGTTGTGCTCCAGTGTCACACAACTAGCAAATGGCAGTCTGGGCCCAGAGCCAGTGCTCACAAGTCACAACAAACAGCATCTCCTGGCATCTGGTTGGTGCCGAGCTCCTACAGATTCTCAGAAGAGTATGTGGCTTCCTAGAAGGGCCACAAAGGTTTTAGGTGAGAAAGACATGGGACACTGCAGGGATGTCCTAAAAGAAAAGGATAGATAGGCAATCCAAATCCAAATGTTCCTAGGTACCTAGCTGTTAAGCCTTAAGTTAGCTATGAAGCCCTAGTAAGGAATGTGGGATGGCAGGGTTCCAGGTGCCATTGTTTACCTGTAGTACTTGCCTCTTATTTTCTAAATATTAAGATCATTAACCAGACCCAAATCTGAATGCAGGCAAGGCCCTGAAGGCTCTCCTGGCACCTACTTCATTATGTTGGGAGGGTCTGGCCCTTTACAATGTGGATTCTAGAGTGGGGGGTTTCAAACTGTGAATCATGATTGATTTGTGCATCTTGAATTCAGTTTAGCAGATGGCCACCAGCATTCAAAAGTGATATAAAATAGAATATTGTGGAAAATATAAAAGCACATTGTATGTAATAAAGGCAGTATTGATTTGTAGAACATTTGTTGGTATTAGATGTACTGCAGGTCATAATATAAATGGCCAAAAAGTTCAAGAATTGATTTAAGAAGAGAGATTATCTGACTCAGGAAAAGAAGAGCATAGCAATGTCCCACTTCTGTTGAACACCGTTGAGATTGGGTGTTGGACATCTATTATGGAGTGGTTTAGATCCTGAGATGTACCACTTACCAGGTATGTGGACTTGGGGGAATTGCCCTGTTTACTCATCTATAAAATAAAGGGTGAGAATTAAATGACTTAATAGATAAAAATACTTACAACAGTGTCTGGTACCTTCGAAGTTTTCAGTGGTTGTAATTTTTGGTGCTGTGATCACATAACCATGTATCCAAATGTATTCCTTGGAGAGGTGTTTCAGACATTGAAATTTCCTCACTTCTCATGAATGTGAGAAATATAGAATCTCCTAAGTTACACTTTTTTCATAATAGGTTTTCCACCAGAACACAGGTGTTATGAAAACCACTGCTAAATCTAAGCCAATATGAGAAAGGGAAAGACTCATGTTAACATTGTTGTCACTGGACATGTAGATCTGGGCAAGACTACCACTACTGGCCATCTAGTCTATACATGTGGTGAGATCAACAAAATAACCATAAAAAAATTGAGAAGGAGGCTGCTGAGTTGGGGAAGGGACCCATCAAATATGACTGGGTCTGGGATGTGAAAGTTTGAGAGAAGCAAGTATTATGTGACCATCTCTGATGTTCCAGGACACAGAGACTTTATCAAAATCATGATCACAGGCACATCAGACTAATTATGCTGTTCTGATTGTGGCTGCTGGTGCTGAGTTTGAACAGGTGTCTCTAAGAAGAGGCAGACCCTGTGAACATGCTCTTCTGGTTCACCCACTGGGTGTGAAACAAGTAATTGTTGGTGCTAACAAAATGGATTCCACTGAGCTGCCCCACATCCAGAAGGGATATGGGTAAGTCGTTAAGAAAGGTACCACCTGCACTAAGGAAATTGGCTATGATCCTGACACAAAAGGATCTGTGACAGTTCCTGGTTGGAATGATGACAACATGCTGGAGCCACGGGCTAACATGCCTTGGTTCAATGGATGGAAAGTCATCCTTAAAGAAGGCATTGCCAGTGGAACCACGCTGCTGGAAGCTCTGCATTGCATCCTGCCACCAACTCATCCAACTGACAAGTAGCTGCATCTGCCCCTCCAGGATATCTACACAATTGGTGGTATTGGTGCTGTCCCTGTGGGCCAAGTGAAGACTGGTTTCTGAAACCCAGTATGGTGGTACCTTTGCTCCAGTCAATGTTACAACTGAAGTAAAGTCTGGTGAAATGATCAGAAATCTGTCATAGAATTTTGAGACCCATGAAAACAAAGTTTAACAAGAAAAAATAATCACTTAAGTTACTAGAATTAGGCTCTATATTTGTATCCCAAGTGGTCTGGAATTGTCAGCAGCAGGGCCAAGAGAAGGGTCAGTAATTGTGATAGAATTTCCATGGCTTTCTTGGATGGTGGAGAACTCTCTTGTCAACCTGGGGTTGTCGATCTTCTATTATCACTGTTGGATTCAAAGGTTTCTAGGTTCCCACATCAAGCTCTGCTGAAGTTTTATGAGCTCTTCTGGGCAGGCAGGCTTTCTTTCAGGTACCTCCCCATCATACCCTCAACACTCAGGAGGACATGCCATTCTGCCCATTTGGAGATTGAGAGACAGAAGTGCAGAAAGGCAAAGTGATGTGCTTGGGGTACTCCAAGAGGGGACATGACACAACCAAATCCACAGAGGCACAGGTATGTGCTTGAGGCCTAGGGATGATAGGTAGAAATGGAGGCCACATGGAGGCCCAGTGACCAAAACCACAGCCTGGAGCCAGGTTCTGAGCTATCTGGTTTTGTGGGCAGTGGGGAGCGTGCTGGCACTTTTGGCTGTTTCTGTCACATCCTAATTCTTTAGCAATGTGGCCTCCAAATAACTTAGTTAACAAAGTACCTTGTTTAATTAACTCTGATTTCTTTGTATTTGACTAACCAGCATCCTCATTCCCCAATGATCAGAGAGTTTCCCTGACTTACTTTTGGAAATTCAAATGCTGTTCTCTATTTAGCTGGGAAGGGTCCACAGGGAGATGGTTTTACATAATGTTGTCACTAAACTACTTGTTTATCTTAATTTTCTCACTTTCTCAATGGAATGTTTAAAAAAGTGATGAATGCTCGGGAGCACGAAAACAGTGGGAAGGTGTGTTAACTATGACAAAGATAACTCATTTCTGAGCACTAAGTATGTGTTGGGCTAAGAGCTTTGCTCTGTTGCCCATTCCGTCCTCACAGTGTCCCTGGGTGGCAAATGTTATTTCCATTTTACAGGTGCAGAAACTGGTCTGCAGATGTGGAACAATCTACCAAAGGTCACAGGTCAGTAAGTGGTGAATATGGGCTGTGGAAACAGAGCAATCTGATTCCTAGCTCTTGGTGGTGGAAGAACACACACCACGTGACATTCAGGGCACAGTTCAATCTTTAGCTCTGTAGGTTTGGGGACATGTCTTCTTTTTTCTGCCTTCAGTGTGGAGACATGGCAATTCATCAGCTCTCTCTTCACATTATCTATCTCTAGTTGAAAAAGATTAGAGTTATGGAGCCCAAGAAAAAGGAAAGAATTAGACTCTGCCCCAATCCAGGGGTGGCAAATAGTTATCACTGAGGTTGACTGTTGGCAACATCTAGGATCAATAAACAAGAAGGATGGGTGGACTGGCAGTGAATGAATGTTGTCTGCCATGAACATAGGTAGGCACAGTGATAGCTGGGGCATTGCACATTTGATGTTCCTGTTTTAGTCTTTGTTCATGCAAATCCACATTATTTTCAAAAGCACAAATAAATGAAGTAAAGTGTGGATATACTGTGGATATATGTACTTTTTTGCCTCCCTGGAATTTATTCTCCTTCTTCTGGTAAAACCACACAAACACACCAACAGCACCACCGCCACAACAAGGAAACGATGTAACCCCTCCATCCTGCCCCACCACACATACCTTTGGCTTTCCTGTGGGGAACTATTCCTTTCCTGCTTTAAGCCATTAACTTCCTCCTCCCTTCCCCCAAGTAAAAGGCACAAGACCAGGTCTGACTAATAAGAGATCAAAGAGTCTTACCTCTGCCACTGAGCCTTGAGCTGAAAATGCTCCCTCCCCCTGGCATGGCTTACCTGATAGGCTGCAAGACTGAAGCTGTTGGTGTCCCTCCTTGTCACCAGTTGGGGAGCACTTGATGCTGAATGAAGTCAAGTAGAGAAAAGCAGTAGAGGGAACCATGTCCTGAAGAAATCAATTTAGCCTCTGATCCTAGTCTAGCTGGTCTAAAGTCAATCATCTAGTCTAGAGCTAGCTCTACCATAGGAGGCTTCAGGTCCATGAGCCTATATATTTTGCTTAAGCTGTTTTGAGCTGTATTTCTGACACTTGCAACAGAAGCATAATTAAGCACTTACTTTGTTCAAGAAATGTTTTGTGATTTCCCTTGTAACGACTGAATGCTTACATCCCCTCAAAATTCATATGTTGAAACCTATTCCCCAGGGTACAGTAATAGGAGGTGGGAATTTTGGGAGATGATTAGGTTCTGAAAGTGGGGCCCCCAAGAATGTCATTAGTGCCCTTATAACAGGGGCCCCAGAGAACTCCCTTGTTCTCCTCTGACATGTGAGGACACACAGAGGCAGTCTGCAATCATGACGAGATTCCTCACCAGAACTTGACCATGCTGACACCTGATCTTGGACTTCCAGCCTTCCAGTTTTGAGGAATACATTTTTATTGTTTATAAGACACCCAGTCAGTGGCACTTTGTTACAGAAGACTGAATGAACTAATAAGATACCTCATAATTCAAAATTTCATTTTCACCTGCCATTTTTCACCATGCTCAAGGCCACATGGAGCTTACTCTCTCATAATGAAGGACTTCCTGTCCTCAGCACATGTTGCTCTTTGGCTTCTGCCCCTGCCAGGTTACCCACACACATCAACAAGACCCATCTTCCCTGTTGAACTCACCACTGCTTAAGACCATTTAATTGGTTATTATCATTCATGGGATAACTCCATGTGGCACAGACAGGGCCACATTCTCTGATTTCTACTTAATAGAAGCAGCTAACACAGTGAGTCAGCCACCGTCCTATGTACTTTACCTGTATTCACTCATTTCACCAGCACAACAGCCCTATGAGGTGCTGTGCTCACCACCATTTCACTGGGGAGGGGTGGGGCACTGAAGCACTGGATGGATGAGTAGTTTCCTGGGTCAAACACTCTGATTCTAGGGCCAAGCTCTTAGTATCGAGCTGCCTGGCTCACATCTCTAGCCTCACCTGCCTCCTGCCCCATGACCCCTCTGCACAATCTTGCTGTTTGCTCCTCTTGGTGCTACAAAGGGTTAAGAGATCATAGAGAGAAAGGGCTGCAGAGCATAGCATGATAATTGTGCTTGTTTTGTGGGGAGAAAATGCCTGTCCTGGTGTCAGAGCAAAATGTAAAAATGTGTTTTATTTTACATAAATTAGTCTGTGTGTTCACCCCATGCTGGAGACGGTCCGGCCACTGGATGGGACTTGGCATTAATTTAGCCGTGAAGATGGCTCATTAGTATAGGCAGGGCCCCACCTGAATTTTCTTTTGTCTCTTTCTCAGAATGGAGGGGAATATGGGGTCTAATTGGGAGGTAGACGGCACAGCAAATGTGAATGAACTTCTTCCAAATACGTCTGTTTAGCCTTGTCTACACTAGCAGAAGGCTAATCCAGGGCAGGATCAGCTGCAGTGAATCTAAGCTGCTGATTCATTGTGCCTAAAAGCCAGGGACTCAGGAAGGTGTATTGAGGGAATTTTGGAAAATGGAATTCGGAGAATCTTAATGATAGAAAGATGTTGGCTCACAGCTGCTCAGAATTATGGGGTCTTAGGATTTACATTCTTAGGCTCCTGGGAAAACAGATGTAGCCAGCCACCACACTGCCTGTGTCTCAGTGAGGTAGAGCTTCCCACTCCCTCACTTGGGCTTATTTCCCTCCTTCTGCCAGCCCCTGACACCTTTGTCTGTCTAGTTCATATCATCATTCATTTCTCAGCTGAGTCACTCACTCATGGGGACTTCCTTTCCATTTTCAGTAAAATGGGTCCATGACGTGAAAGCTGAGCCCCTCCTATCTTATGTCCTCATTTTCTCCACTGACTGACTCAATCAGAATCCTCGGCCAACAGTTGTGCAGCTTCTGCTTGAATTGCTACAGGGTAGGAATCTGTTCCATTGTACACAGGCTCACTCAGGGGGCTGTGTGCAGAATGGTTTGAGAGAGGGTAGCAGTGGAGGAGGGAGGTGCAGACATTCATGTGAGAGATGAAAGCAGGGGAGGCAGAGCAGGGGATGTGTAGATGAATTTGGTTGTATGTTGGAGGCAGAGCCATCAGCACCTGCTGATGGATCAAATGGAGTAATGAGGAAAGAAGGCAGGGAGAGAGTGGTATCTATGAGCATTAGGTCAGAACTGCCACTGTGGATTATCAACTGTGTGGACTCCCATGAGATTCTAGAGTGCACCAGGCCCAAGTTTTCTATTTTCATTTCCATTTCATTAACAACCCAACACAACAGTTCATTTATGATAGAGACAAAAAATGTGTTTATTGAGTGAGTAAAAGCATACATATGTTCACTCACTGCTAACCTACCACTGCAGAGCCTGGCATAGTCTGTGCACAGCAGATTCTCAATCAGGCTCATAAATGAATGACCAAGTGGTTGTGTGCCTCTTACAACGCTGTGTGGCTTCCCAAATGTGAAGGTAGAAGATGGTAGAGAAGCTCTGAGCTTTCTGCTTATGCAAAGACCCTGATGCCCTGACATCAACCTGTCACTCACAAAAAGAGCACATCTATTGGGTCATAAATTTGATTGCAAACTAATGTGCTGGCAATAATAAACATTAATTAAACATTTATTGCAACATCATTTTTCTTGTCATACATAATACATTTTAGAAGGGTGTCAGGGCTCATCTTGTTGGGTTGAAGATCTTACAGAAAAAATCCAGGGAAGTTTGAGCTCATGCATTACTTTTTTCTGGGTACTATTTTCTGTAGTAAGCAGAAAGTATTTTTTGGTTGTTTGCTCTCCATACCATGACAATACATTGTGTATTTACACATTTATTTATTTATTCAATTATTTATTGACTTAACAAAACTATATTTAGTGTCCACTAACTCCAAACACTACTCCTGTTCGAGGGATATAGTAGTAAACACAATGATCTAGGGCTCTGCCTCAGAGAGCCACACCACCAGCAGGAAGACAAATACTAAGGAAGTAAATAAATCAACAACATAATTTAATACAGTGAGAATGCCTATGGAGAAAATGAAATACACGGTGAGTGCAGAGAGGGGTGTGGCTGAAGAGCTCTTTTAAATGAGGTGATCAAGGAAGGCATCACTGGTTTACCTGGATTTCACAGAGAGTGCTTCTGGAAAAGAAGCAGCATGTGCAAAGGCCCTGTGTAGAAAAGTGAGTGTGGCATGACTGTGGAACAGAAGAGGGCCCGTGTGGCTAGAGCAGTTATGCCAGTGAGGTATCTCTGTGCAGTAGAAGGTGGTGAGAGGAGTCAGGATGAATTTCATCCAGACATTTATTTCTCTATTCAAACTGCAGAAGGTAGGTGCCTACTTGGTGCAAGTACTGTGCAAGGCAATATTCTGAAGATAAAGACCAAAGCCTGAAGAAGCTCTTGGTGGGTAAGTCAGAGAAGTGAATGGCCATCATGTTATAATGTAAGGAGAGCCATGATGGACACAATGACATTTACCATTAGGAGGGCCTTATGGGAGGGCTATGTTTTCTGCCCCTTCAGAGTCCAATTTGGCCATCGAACTTGCTTTGGGACAATAAACTGTGAGCTGATAGGGTAAGTTCTACCTTATAAGCTGGTCAATGCTGAGTCCCCTTCCACAGTGGTTCTCATTACTCTCTGTCATGATCACTGGAAATGCTCTAGACCAGCAATTTTTAAACTGTGTACTACAAACAAAATTAAAACAAGCAATATTTTACTATTTAGGCAAGGGCACTGACCTCTTTTCCCTTAGATTATCAACTAAAAAAATGACAACAGCCAATACAACAATAGCCATATTGTGAATGAGTCAAAGTTATACCTATTTTTGTCAGATCAGAAAAAAATTAGCTTTTTTTGCTTTGCTGCAGAATTTTAGCAATTAGTTTATATATACCATGAGGTGAAAAGGTTGAAAATTGCTCTTTTAGACAGAGGCTCCTTGGTCCATCTGGGCCCTAGATCAAGGCTGGTGATGCTGGATAGTCAAGTCATGAGAGAGAGAAAGAAAACATCTTGGTTTAGGCCTCTGAAGTCTGCAGCATAGTTCAGCCTATCCTGACTGATGTGGCCAGGATAAGGATAAGCACAAAAATGGAGCATGTGACCCCACCTGAGGAAGTCAGGAAAAGCCTCCCAAAGAGGGGATGTCTTTGCAGAGGCTGGAAGGCATGTGGGAATTAGCCAGCAAAGTGAAGGTAGCAGGTGTTGCAGAAAGAGAGAGAGAGACAGAAGTCTTGCTCAGGTGACTACTGAAGAGGGAACCATAGGTGATGTTCTAAGCCTGTGTAAAGCACAGGCTTTAGGGACAGGGAGGCATGGGTAACTTTTCTGTATCTGACCTTGGGCAGAAGCCGCTAACATTTCTGAGTATCAGACTCCTCATTGCATGATGGGTATAGTGGCACAATCCAGTCAGCACCTGGTATCTGTTTATAAGTGCTCGTTCAAAGTTGTGACATTATTGCTTGTGATGGCAGGTGTACTGGAGCCATTTGGTCCAGTTTTGTCATGGCCTCTACCAAAATGCCATGAGAGGTCACTCATATGTGGCATTTAGCATGTGCCTGGCTTTACGCACTTCACGTGCATTTCCAAAGCACAGAATACCAGTGTTACTGTTCTATTCATTTCACTGCAGAGGGCATGTGAGCAGAATGCACATGACTTGTCCAAAGCCACAGGACTGCAAAGTGGCAGAGCTAGAACTCAGACGTGGGTTCTTGTCTAGTGTCCACACTTATAACTGTGACACCATCTTCTGTGTCTGTGCTTGCATACTGAAGGAGTTCCTGCCCAGTGGCTGAGATGACACTCCCAGTCTAGGAGGCACAGTGTGAAGAGAGGAAGGGCTCTTAGCCAGAGCCTGGCAGGGTGATACTATTATCCCAGGAGAAGGGGACACAGGCAGGGGTGGGTCCTGGCATGAAGTTGCCAATGAGGAACTGGAAATAGTGGCAGGTTTCTTATAGCCAAAAGTTACTGAGCCCCTGTTCTGGGCCAGGGTTCACACTTAGTGCTCTGCATACATTGGTGCCTAGTGTCCATACACAGATACAGCTGCCACCCACTGGGCCTTCGGGTCTTACACTCATCAGAGTCATTCTATGAGTGAGTGCTTTGCCAGTGCTCTCAAGGAGAATCCAGTTGTTATAGGAGCCATAGGACCCTGACTAACCTTGAAGGTGACATCAAGTGCAGAGATAGTGGCCACCTGGGAGTGACCTTCACCCAGGGGAGGGGAGGGGAAGTAGAAGGACATTCCAGGAAGAGAAAGAGTATATGAATTAATCTGCAAGAGCCTGGGCATGTTTGTGGATTGGAGAGTCTAGTGGTAGAGAAGAAAGCAGGACAAGAAGATCCAGAGAAATCAAGTGGGGCCCCTCCCTTTGGCTTTTCCCAAGGGCAATGAGAAGCCAGCACAAGGGCACTAGCAAGGGAGCAATAGGATCAGATTTTCCTTGTGGCAGACTCACTCAGGCTGCCATTAGGACTGGGGAGCAAGACGGGATGGGGAGACCATTTAGGAAGCCATTATGGTCCTCCTGGCCAGGACATGAACAGCACAATGGAGACAGTGGGTGGATTGCTCTAGTTGAGCTAGTGACTCTGGAGTCGCACTCTGGTGACATTTTATCCTTGTCCTCTTCCTCCCTGGCCAACAGTGCTGCCTGACCTAAATTTATCCCCCACGAGTGGTGCTCCTGTAAATTGAAGATTTCTGAGATTTCCCACTGTCCACGTTCTCTATGTGGGTCACAGGCCACGCAGCCCTGAAGAGCTGGTAATTGTGCCTCTTCTTTTTGTTTGTTTGTTTGTGTTGTTTCGTTTCCTGAGATTTCTGTTTGGTTAGTAAGAAGGCTTTTTATAGGTTTGAGTTTACAAGGCCAACTCTCAGCTCCCATTTGGTCATAGGTGAGCAGCCTGGGTCACCTGGCTCCAGGTTAGCAGAGTTTCCCAGACTTGGGGAATCTCTTCTCAATTGGCAAATTTCCCCTGTGAAAGCTGAAAAGGCATGGGTTAACTTTCTTTTCCAACTAGCTCTGCATTTTCTATAAAGATATAATCCTTTATTAAGTTAATGAGGCATAATAATTATTAATTGCTAATTATTCATAGTTGCTTAGTCTATTTAAAAGAAATGATACCATTTAGAGCAAGATTTAAAGATATGCAAATATCAAACAGCTTCCTTCAAATATTCAGCAACTCTGTGGTACCATGGGCAAACACAATGACTTTTGTGCGAAACATATTAATTTTGTTCTCATTTCCATGAATTGGAAAGTCAGTGAACCACCTATGTGTCCTTGGCTGACTTCCTTAACTTCTGTCAGTTTCCCCATCTTTGAAATGGGGATTTGGACACCTGCTTGCAGTCCTGTTGGGATTTTTGCAGAGTGCTTAGCATGTATGGAAAATTAATTATTATTTCTCAGGATCATTGGAAGGATTAAATGTCATAATATATAGGAAAGGTAAGCTACAAATTAGGGGCTTGGTAAGTAAGCATTTGTTCTACATCACTCCTTGAGTCTTCTTAGGTTGTGGATATCAATAATTTACATTCTATTTGGGATGCTACCTTACATTTTAAAATGCATTTTCTGATTTTTTTTATTTTTTCTCCAATTTTTTATTTAATTATTTTTCAAGTACAGTTTTCTGTCTATTACTCCCATAAAAATATGGAATGCTTCACAAATTTGCGTGTCATCCTTGTGCAGGGGCCATGCTAATCTTCTCTGTGTCGTTCCAATTTTTAGTATATGTGCTGCCGAAGCGAGCACTGCATTTTTTGATTTTAAAGTGTATACTCATTGTAGAAGACCTTAGGAGATTTTGGAAGCAAATAAAAATGGAATTAAAATCTTCCATAAAACCACCTATTAATGATTTCAATGTATATACCTTGTGGTTCAGTTCCATTCTCTGTCTCTGCTTCTTTCTCTGTGTGTAAAAATAATTGAGGCCATCTTATATACAGGTATTTCTATCTTATTTTTCTTAATACATTATAAAAGCTTTTTTTTCTCTGTAGGTTCTCTCTCTATGTTTAACAACAAAACATATCAGACTTTAGAGTAAGATTAGCTTGGGATGAGAATTCACAGCTTTACTGTGTGTTAGGTATTTGTCTCTGTAAAAGGGACCAATCTTCTCTTATAAGGTAAGTGTAGGATGTATACTATGTAAAGCCCATAGAATGCCTAATACAGTTACCAAAACATAATCAGTGCTTATAAATGGTGGTAGCTGTTACTGACACTGATTAGGCTCCTGTGTCAGCTAGGCTAGGTCATGATGCCATGACCAGCACCACTGAAATCCCAGTGACTTAACAGAAGCCGGGTCTTCACCACCAATGGCAATCACTCTCTCAGGTGAGTATCTTCATATGGTGATTTAGAGCCTCAGGTTATTCCCATGATTGCTAAGGCAGGGAAGAGAAACTGGAAGGTTTCATATTAGCAATTAAATGCCTTGACCTAGAAGAAATATGCATCCATTCTGCTTACAATCAATTGGCCAGAACTAATTGCATGGACCCACCTTCAAGATGCGTGTGTGGGGAAATGTACATAGAGGATTCCCATGTACCCAGAAGAGGAGGCTCAAGTATAGGTGAGAACTACGAGTCTGCCATGGAATTCTCTCTCCATCATAGGACTGTTCGCTCTCATGAAAGTCAGAGCACTGAGATTCAAGGTCATCCCCAGCATATATATGTGTGATGAGTTCTCAGTCCCAACTTGGCCAGGGGAAGAGAAGCATTGATATATCCTGGATGTGCCTGACACCCCACCAGCATTCCAATACCAGTTCTCTCTGTATCTAAGTCACTGCCCTGTTTGCTTGGTGCTGTGAATGGTGCAGTTAAGCAAATGGTTGGGCTGACCACAGTACAACATTCCATCAGTGCCCTGTCAATCCCCTTATCTATACCTTGTCCTGAGGTCCATCAGCCCCAGAGGAAAGTGTATCAGGCCTCACTGTGGCTTTAATGACACATACATCATAGCATGGAGAACACTAAGTAGGTCTGAGCCCTGGTGAGCTAGAGGCTGGCTGAGGGCTGAGGGGATCCAAGGGGATTACCAGAATTCTTGAAAAATCTTCAGGAAGTGTTGTTTTTTGGTGTTCATTCCCTCTTTTTTTCTTCCCAGTTAATATCAGTCTTTCTTCTTCCTAGACCATGACAAGGGGTACAAGGGAAGAAGGTTTTAAGGAGAAAGAATACATGGGAATGCACTGTGGCTTCCTTCCCTCTTGGTTGTGTGTCCTGGGGGAAATTTTTTTCCCATCTCTGGGCTTTCATTATCTCATTTATGTAATGGGCACAGCTCTCTGACTTCTCTCTTTCTATGATTCTGTGGCTTTCTAGCTCAGCTGGGCCCACAGCTTAGATACTGAGGGGCAACATGGCAGAGACCATCCACATCAGTTAAGATGCTTTTGTTCACAGGAAACAGAAACATCTACTCAAACTGGCTTAAACAGTACAGAGATGTGTCACTGCCAAATGTATTATGTAGATTTCTGTATAGGGTGGGTCTTAGGATGGATTACTAATATCTCACCATCTTTAATGGCCCGGGTTCCTTCTGCTCATCTCTGCCAAATCCTTGAGGGTAGCTTCCACCTGGATCTGTGGGAAGATACCTTCATCCATTGTAGTTATCACAGACAGACAGGAAAACATCCAGACCAAGAAGGAAGAGCCTCCCTTTCAGTGGGGGCTGTCCTGGGCAACAGACTACATCACTGAATGCCATCTAGCAATTGCCCCCACTGGCAAGAGGTGGATCACATGCCAGTTGCCATCATTGGAGTGGGATGCCCTTAGAGAGAGCAGGTCCATCCATGATGCTAGGGTGAGCTCAGCTAGGGATGGGGTATGTCCAAGCTTATGTTTGAAAGGAGGAAGGGAGGCAAGAGACAGTAAAACTATAGCTTCATTTCTCATTGACTTCATCATTTTCTTTCCAGACCATTAATTCAACATAAAATCAATAGTTAACATCTAATGAATGCTTGCCATCATTGCCTCTTCATCAAGATATTTACCAGCAATTTCTTTCTGAATCCTTACAATAGCCCAAGAAGGCAGATGCCAATATCACACCCATCTACACTTCAGGGAAATGAGGTTCCAGTAAGTTGACTTGCTCAAGGTCACAAATGAAGTGTTAGGGTCCAGATTCAAGCTTATGTCTGTGTGGTTCTAAAGGCTGAACTTATAATTCCTATGCTGTGTGGTATTTGGGATAAAATAGAAAGTCACAAGCATCTATACAAAACACCCACTCCGCTTTACGTAGGTGTATATTTGCTATCTTAATTAATTGCCACAATAAGCCAGTGAGGTGGTCATTGTTACTCTTGTTTTAAAGTTTATAAAATTAAGTGTCACAGAGGGCATTTAACTAGCCAAGAGTTTCATAATAAGCAAGAAGCAGAGACCTAAGTCTATTTGATCTCACTCTGTTTCAGAAAATAATGCTTTTACCCATATGGATCAGAATATGCAGTCAAAAGTGCACCAAACAAAGGGGTGTTGGGGCCTATTCTATCAGAACCAGATGAAGAGAAGTGGGCCACACCAGGAGTGGGTCAATAGCTCAAGAGTGAGATTGCAGACCCAAACTCTTCCCTGGTCTCAGCTGCACTATCATCACTGTGCTGACAATGTCTCCTCTCAGAGTCTTCGGGCCTCCTGGTCCTCATGCAAACTCCTACAGTGGGGAGGTCCTGGGCAGGCAGGGAGTGAAGCTCTCCTAGTACACTTCTCTATTTTTATCAGGAAGAGAATGCCTGATGTCCCCTTGCTGATTTTTCATTATATCCCATTGGCCAGAATGGTCACGATCCTAGCTGCAAGATAGTCTGGGAGAGCAGCGTCTGTGTTTCAGTTTGTGCCACTGAGGGCAGGTTCAGAAAGTTTAGAGGAGAGGAAGAGAATGGCTCTTGGCAAGGCCACCAGCAAACACCTTGTTTGGAAGGTGTTAGTGAGGCCTGTACCTCAAGGTCCTTGTATTTGTATAGCCCAACGAAGCACTAAATCCTCAATAAATGCTTTTTAGAATAACTAGATGATTTAGAATGTTCAGGACCACCTGGGGAATTTTGGAGAAGTGAGTGTTGATAGATCAATGCAATTGTAAATAAATAATTGTCTTAATCTGTTTAGGCTGCTTTAACCAAACACTATAAACCAGGTGGCTTATGAACAATAGAAGTTTATTTCTCGCTCTTCTGGAGGCTGGAAGTCTGAGATCAGGGTCCATCATGGTGGTGGGGTGAGGGACCTGTTCTGGGCTGTGTCCTCACGTGGTGGATGGCAGAGACGGGAAGCAAGCTCTCTGGTGACTTATAAAGGCACTAATCCCACTCATGAGGATGCTCTCCTTATGATCTCATTTGATCCTAATTACCTTCCCAAGGCTCCACCTCTTAAACATCATCACATTGAGGGAAGGGTTTCAAAATAGGAATTTTGGGGGTGTTTGTCATATGTAACAAGGGTCTTCTCCTTATATATCCCTGTTATTTTTAGTGATTTTTCAGCTTTCCAGGGAGTTGTCTAGAAAGACAATGTAAGTGGGGGGAGGCAAAGGAATCTCAGTTTCCTCCTTGGTGAGATAGGTAGAATGAGATCCAGTTTGTTTCTTAGAAAGCTTCTAGCTTTTGTGCTTGGTTTTGGGATTAGAGACACTCTCTAATCCCCAAACCAAGGACATTATCCACAGTCACTCACGATAATGTGACTGTGAGGTGGTGTGATAAGTAGGGAGGGGCAGCAAGACATCGGTGGCAGAAGTGGGAGTACTGCAGAGGACAGACATTTCTGTCACAGTGAATCATCCCATTTCCCACTTGAATCAGGGGATGAGACATTGTGAGGAAGTAACATTCAATATACCAGGGATATGAGCAGTGGCTCCTATTTCATGAGTTAAAATCCCATAATCTGAGGGAGCACTGAGGACACGAGGGGAAGTTTCCTTTCATAATTTTGGAGTCAGTTTATTAAATGACAGAGAGAATCAGGAGCAGAGGGAGATGACAGGAGTGATGGTGCCACAGCTTCATTGTCCTCTACTGTTCCCTCCTCCTGGCTGCTCCAGGCTGTGGTTCTGGTCTCAGTGTGGGGACAAACACATACACTTAGCACATCACAGGGAAACAGACAATCCCTCCTGCAGGGTGCTACATGACTTTATTTTACAGATGAGACAAAATACAGCTGCAATTATGGGCTGGACTGTGTCCCCCCAAATCCACATGTTGCAGTCCTGACCTCCAGAACCTCAGAATATGACTGCATTTGCTGATGAATCTTTAAAGAGGTCATTAAATTAAAATGAGGACCTTGATGTGAGCCCAAGCACAGTATGACTGATGTCCTCACAAGAATAGGAGATTTGGAGACAGCAAGGAAGTGTGTACACTGGGGAAAGGCCATGTGAGGATGCAGTGAGAAGGTGGCCATCTGCCTGGCATGGAGAGAGGCCTCAGGAGAAACTAATTCTGATGATACCTTGATCTCAGATTTCCAGCCTCCAGAAGTGTGAGAATACTCTGATGTTTAAGCCACCCAGACTGTGGTATTTTGTTACGGAAGCCTTGGCAAGCTAGTACAGACTTTGGTACTGGGAAGGGGAGTGCTGCTGTAACAAATACCTAAACCTGTGGAACTGGCTCTAGGACTGGGTGTTGGGTAGAGGGTGGAAGAGTTTGGAGGCACATGTTAGGGAAGCCTAGATTGCCTTGAAGAGACCATTGGTAGGAACATGGATGTTAAATGAGCCTCCAGAGAGACCTCAGATGGAAAGACATTCATGTTTCTGGACACTGGAGGAAAGACAATCCTTGTTATAAAGTGGCAGAGAACGTGGCTGAATTGTGCTCTGGGGTTTTGTGGCAGGTGGGACTTGGGAGTGAAGGACTTGGTGTTCAGTGGAGGAGATTTCTAAGTGAAGACTCAATGGCATGCACTGGTTTCTCCTTATCACTTAGAGTAAAAGGTGAGAAGAGAAAAACCAAGTGAAAGAGTTACTAAGCAAAACAGGAACCAGAACTTGAAGATTTTCAACATTCTCAGCCTATGCATATTGCAAAAAAAAAAAAATGAGCTTTAGGCCTCTGGTTAAATGTTTTCTCCTTGGAAAGAACTTCCCTGGCCCCTTTGCCTGAACAGTCCCTTAGTCTGCTTTATTCTTTTCTGTAGAATTTATCATTATTTGCATCTTTATTGTGCAACTCATTAGAAGGTAAGCCCCACAAGACAAAGTTTGCCATTGTCGTTCATTTTGTTTTTGTTTATTCTTTGTTTATTGCTGGTACCCCATGTGTGCCTGGCACAACATAGACTCCCTGTGTATAAACGACACTGACCACCTGACCACATGGCCCAGGGGAACCTAGGCCTCCTGTCTACACATGGAATAAACTCTATTTCCCACACACCAGATGACTGTCCAGAGCCACTGTTTCCAGTTTAGGCCCAAAGGCTGGGCTCTCTCGCGTAGACACTTCCCCACGATGTCATTAGGACCCTTGTCATCCTCAAGGAGACTGTTGGCCAGCCAGTGGGGGGGGCAGCCCCTCCATACCTGTCCCTGACAGATGAGTAAGTAGGCCGGAGGTGTTAACCTGGAGAGTTTGCTGGCCTGCAGGGTCCCCATTATCACTATCTGTAACCAAGTGGAAGCTTTGCTTAGGTGTCCCCAAGACCCAGGGAGAGGCAGGTTTCATCAGGAACGTGAAAGATTTATTTATTTGCTTTTCTTTTCTTTCTTTTTTTAAAAATATTTTTTCCATTGCCATTTAGTCTCTTTATACCCCACTTCCTGCCTGCCCCCACCTGCCCCAACAATCACCAGACTGTTTCCATGTCCATGAGTCCTTTTTCCTTTTTGCTCAATCCCTCCAACCTGTAACCTTTCCACAACCCTTAGCTGTCAGCCTGCTCTCTACCTATGAATCTGCCTGTATTCTGCTTGTTAGTTAAGTTTCTTCATTAGACTCCATGTATGAGTGAAATCATATGGTATTTGTCTTTCTCTGACTGGTTTATGTCATTTAGCATAATATTCTCCAGGTCCATCCATGCTGTTGCAAAGGTTAAAACTTTATTTTTATGGCTGAGTAGTGTTACATTGTGTAAATGTCCCATAGTTGTTTTATCCACTCGTCTACTGATGGACATTTGAGCTGCTTCTATATCTTGGTGATTGCAAACAATACTGCAATGAACATAGGGGTGCTTATGTTCTTTTGAATTAGTGTCTTGGGTTCCTCTGGCTATATTCCCAGAAGTGGAATCACTGGGTCAAAAGGCAAAGCCATTTTTAGTTTTTTTAGGCATCTCCATACTGCTCTCCACAGTGGCTGCATCAGCCTTCATTCCCACCAACAGCGCTAAAGGGCTCCCCTTTCTCTGCATCCCCCCTAGTACTTGTTGTTCATTGATTTATTGGTGTTAGCCACTCTGACAGCTGTGAGGTAATGTCTCATTGTGGTTTTAATTTGCATTTCTCTGATAATTAGTGACATTGAGCATCTTTTCGTATGTCTATTGGCCATCTGTATGTTCTCTTCGAAGAAGTGTCTATTCAGGTCCTTTGCCCATTTTTAAATTGGGTTGTTTCTTTGGTGTTGAGTTTCTTAAGTTCTTCATAAATTTTGAATATTAACCCCTTATCAGGTATATCAGTGAATATGTTCTCCCATTCTGTGGGTTGTCATTGTATTTTGTTGATGTTTTCCTCTGATAGACAAAAACTTTTTAGTTTGATACAGTCCCATTTATTTTTTCTTTTGTTTCCCTTGCCTGGGGAGATATCCCTAATAAAATACTGCTATGAGCAATGTCCAAGATTTTGCTGCCTATATTTTTTAATGATTTTTTTATGGTTTTGGGTCTAACATTTAAGTCTTTAATCCATTTTGAATTTACACTTGTGTGTGGAGTAAGAAGGTGGTCCAGTTTCAAGGATTTAGATTAGAGCTAATAAGGCACTTAAAGTAGGGAAAAGGTTACATTCTAGACCATGATGACTACTGGAATCTGCAAGCAGCCAAAATAGCCCTATGGGGGGTGGGAACCAAGATTTGGGCTTTGGCCCCTGGGAGTGTCCAGGGTGGCCTTCATTCCTCCATTGTCTTCCCTCAGGACAAGTCCAGAATTCTTCCTGCTCTGCTGGGAACCCTGGAGTGGTGAGACATAGCTTTTCAATCATTTAAATTCCATATTGATTATTTACAAGTGGTGCCTCCTTTAGGGCATCACAGCTGAGCAGGAATTGACTTGAAGAGAAAGTGTGCCTTGTTGAGTGGCACTAATGAGGTGATGTCTCCTGAAATGCATCCTGGAAGCAAGAGGCTGGCTGGCTGCCTCTGCAGCTCCCCTAGACTGGCCAGAAACTCAGGAGCAATTGCAAATGTCACACATTGGTGTATTTCTCTTGTCACTGTCCACTCCATGGTGTGATATTCTGATTACAGACTAACAGGGAAATATTTGCATAGCAAATAGCAACATCTATCTCCCTGGGCTCATTAAGAGAGAGGGAGGAAGAGCCTGAGGAGGTGTCCACCCAGGGGGGCTCAGAAGCCCTGCCTAACTGTCATTAATTTTGTGCTCCTGTATGCTAGGCTTTTTATATGCGTGGTAATGAGGAAAATAATCCAATAATAGCTGCCATTGATTTTTTATTGTATAGTGAACATTGCACTAAGCACTCATTCAACATGCAGAATTTTATTTCAGTCTTACCACAACTTTCTTAGCTCCATTTTGGAGATAAGAAAACTTGAGCATAGACAAATGAGGTAAGCTGCCAGGATCCCAGAAATCACAGAGTTCTCTTCTGTGAAAGAGCTAGATTTACATATCAGCCTGTTCGATGCCAAAGCCTTACATCACAATGGCTGAGATCAGACAAAGGACATACCTGGTAAACTTGGCACACACATTACTATGGCAGATTAGTGTTTTACTGTTTCTCAACCTTCTTGCCTTCTTTCCTCCTAACATTTTAGTACTGTAGATATACTGTAGATCTATTTAAGTGCTGTGGACCGTTGGGGGCCCACAGATCATAGTCACATCTAAGCTTTCTTTGCTCATGTTTAATAATACACATGCTAGATAAGATTTATTGAGTATTTGCTATGTCCTCTCCATAAATTCTAAGCAATTTAAATGTATATAAATTACTTTATTCAAGAAGCCTAATGAATGTTTGGCCAGTGAAGCACAGAGAGGTTTAGTAATTTGTCTGAGTTGACACAGCTAGTTAATAAAGGAGGTGGGATTTGAACAATCTTTCTCAGTCCAGACCCTTAACCACAGCATCATCCTACCAGATCTCAGGCACTAACTGTTTTCACATATGTGAGATATTTTCACTTTTACCAAAACCCCAAAGGAAACATAAGTATCCTCCTTCTCTTTGGATACAAGAGGAAACTGAGTTCCAGGGAAGGAAGGAGAGGCCCATGGACTCCAGGCCCAGAGAGGTAGGTCAAGAATATTAATCAGAGGTGTAGGCGCTGGATCCAATGCAGCCCTCTTTGGAGCAGATCAAGTCTAGTTCACTACCTCCAGGCTGCTGTGCTGTCTCCTTGGCCTTTTTGGAATGCTGGGCTTTGTGTAACAAAGTGATATTTATACCCACAGTCCACACTCTGAAGTAAGTTTCATCTCATTAGTCAAATTAAAACTTACTTCTGAACTTGGTATATATGTGTGATAGACTCCAAGTAAATTATTATTTTATTTATAGCTCCCTATCTTCCAGAAACTTCAGCAATAGTATGTTATCTGGTTCATAAAAAAATAAAATAAATAAAATAAAGTGACATCTTGAGTGGTAGCTAATTAGGGAGACTTCCAAACTGCTGTTAATTCGTGAGGCTGAATGTGCTCCAGCAGAAGCTAGCAGCAGCCCTGAGCTCCGGGAAAACCAGACTCATGCAGCTGTGAAGCTCAGATTTCACATTAAGTCAAACAATTATTTTGATGGGTTGAGTGAGCTTTGCAAAATGCCATTATAATAAAATCCTCCAATTGCCCTGCGGGAGCCGCTGTACCCAGTGGAGAAGGCTGGGTGATGTCAGAGAGTTCTCTTGCACTTGGTACTAGGCATAACCTCCACTCAGATGTCGCCAGGTGTTATTGCAGAGGCTCTAGCAGGTAGCCCAGAGCTGTGGGGAGAGGCTTAGGAGAAGAAGGGGCAAACAAGCCAGGTTTGCATTTGTTGGAACTCACATTGTTTATTTTCTGCCTGCCAGTATTGTTTGTTTTACTTGAAATAATTATAGATTTAGGAGAGTTGCAAAGATAGAGCTGAGAATTAGAGTCCCCATTTACCCGTCACCCAGCTTTCCAGGATTCAGCATCTTACATAACCATTGTATGTTTCTGTGCCAGGCACTCTTTAGGTGCTGAGGATGCATCTGTCAAAAAACAGGAGCAATCTGTTTCCTCACAGAGCACACAGTCTAGTGGGGCCATCAGCACTGGAACAAACCCATGTCCATGGCCGTATGTGCTGGCCTTGCAGATGCCACCTCTTTCAGACACCATGAAAGTCACCACTGGTGACTGATGACTACTGGCATTGCAGCAACTGCTTGCAATTCACAGAATGTGTGAATCTGCATGATAACCACTCTCTCCACCTAGACTCTGGATTAGGAGGAAGAGATGGGAAGGCAATAAGGGCAAATGTCTGGTTGGGCCCTCCTCTCTTCAGAACCATCCACAGCCTCCTCTCACTCAGGCTGCACAAAACCCTGTGGTCACGCTTCCTGCTCTCTCAGGCCTCATTCCCTCTATCTGTTTTGCTTCGTGCACTTCCTGGGTTGCTCCTGGAATAGGCCAAACAGGTTCTGGCCTCAAAACCTTGGCCTTCTTTCTTCCTTTGCCTGGGAAGCTCCCTCCCAGGGTTCAACTTCTTCCCTCACTTTGTTTACATCTATTCTCCACTGTCATCTGCTGAGAAACATCTTCACTCTCTTCTGTTCACCACCCTGTTCATTGTGCCTAACAGTGCTTGGCCCAGGGAAGGCACCTAGATGGTACTTGTTGAGTGAATTCTGTCTGTATGAATCCTTCTTTCCTTCCTTCCTTCCTTCCTTCCTTCCTTCCTTCCTTCCTTCCTTCCTTCCATAAGCAGTTGCTTTATGAACACCATTCTGCCCCTGAATGCAGAGAAGGGGCTTTTGAGAACTGTGGTTTTGGGTCCAGTTTTCTCTACCAAAGCCTCTTGTCCTCCCTGGAGTGAAATTCAGAAGTGAGGATGATACAAGTCGCCTGCCTCTTGGGACACATCTTCCAGCCTGGCCCTTTTCCCATTCTCCTCCAAGCCGTATGTTAATGAAATAAGCATTTGCCAAGGCCTCTGGCTCACTCACTCCAGATCCATTTTTACCTGTCACTTTCTTCCTGACCTCTGTCAAGAATTTGAAGCCAAGAGGATGACTCAAGTTGGACAGTCACTTAATACACACTTTGTCATCTCTCACAGCAGGCCTAAGGATATGTGGCAGGTTGGGGTGGACAGGACAGGCAAGCTGATTTCAGTGTGTCTTTCTTTCAGTGAGATGCTGGCCCCTCATTAAATTACGGGAGAAAACATGTCATTTCTTCATCATGGGGCTTCTAGGTGACCCAAGTGGCAGAAGGTGAATGCACTTTTTTCTTGGTTTTCTGGATTCATCCAGTCCATGTTATCAGATTGTTATGGAAGACTTCCTCCAAGTAGACATGAGAGAGGAAGTCAGAGCATCTGTTGATAGACTTCACCAGACCAGCCTGATATGGTGGTGATTTGTACATCCACCCAACTGAATTAACGTGATGTTAATGATGGACACATGTTTTGAACAGTAAGGTAGTCCCCTTCTCCATGCTTTTAGTTATTTCTAGTGAACTGCAATCTAAAAATATTAAATGGAAAATTCTAGAAATAAGCAATTCATAAGTTTTAAATTTGGTGCCATTCTGAGTAGTGTGATGAAATCTCCTGCCATACTGCCTGGGACATGAATCATCTCTTGGTCCAGCACGTCCACTCTGTAGATGCTCTAAGCCCATTTGTCACTTAGTAGCCCTCTCAGGGATGTTGAGGTGTTATAATGCTTCTGTTCAAGTCATTCTTATTTTATTTGAAATGGCCCCAAAACACAAGAATAGTGATGCTGGCAATTTGGATATGCCAAAGAGAAGTTGTAAAGTGCTTCCCCTAAGTAAAAAGCTGAAAGTTCTCAACTTAAGAAGGAAGGGGGAAAATCATATACTAAGGTTGTTAAGATCTATGGTTAGAATGACTCTTCTATTTGTGAAACTGACACAAGTTTACTTTAATTTATAAAGTAAACTTTATGATAGGTATGTATGCATAGGAACAAACACTGACCTTGGTTTTTGGCATCCTCTGGGGGTCATAAAATGTATCGGTGTAGATAAAAGGGGATCTATACATATAGAGGCCCCATGTTGATATTATCTGACTCATGAATCCCTAAAACCACTCATTGAGGTATTAATATTTCCTGTTTTACAGATAATGATACTGAGACTTGAAAACTTGCCATGGTCTAAGACAAAGTAAGTATTAGAGTCAAAACTCAGATAGTCTGACTAAGAAATCCATAAACTTAATCATGATGCTAAACTGCAAAAGTTTCAGTATGCTTGCCCAAGATAAGTTTTGTTTCATCTTCAAACACATGAATTTTTTCTAATGAAATTAGTTTGGCAACATTTAAAAAACCATTAGAACCACACTTTTACTGATGGGCATTTAGGTTGCTTCCAGCACTTGGCTATTGTAAATTGTGCTGCTATGAACATTAGGATGCACAGGTTCCTTTGAATTGGTGTTTCAGGATTCTTACAGGTAAATGAATGGATCAAAAAACTGTGGTACATTTACACAATGGAATACTATGTGGAGGGGAAAAAAGGAGCTGCTATCCTTTGTGACAGAATGGATGGAACTGGAGAGCATTATGCTAAGTGAAATAAGACAGGTGGTGAAAGACAAATACCATATGATCTCACCTATAAGTGGAACCTAATCAACAAAACAAACAGGCAAGTGAAATATAACCAGGGATGTTGAAATAAAGAACAAACTGACAGTAATTAGAAGGAAGGGGGAGAGGAATAATGGGAGGAAATAGGGGATGGCCCATCAAGGAACATGGATAAAGGACACATGGACAAAGCCAAAGGGGGTAGGTTGGAGGGTGGAAAGTGGGGATGGGTGGGGGGGGCTGTGGTGGGGGTGAAAATGGAGATAACTGTACTTGAATGACAATAAAAAAAGAAAAAGAAAAAATAATTAGAAAATAGCAGTTTATTTTTATGTTTTTGGTTTTATTTTGAAATACTTTTAGACATAGAAAAAGTTGCAACAATAGTACAGATTTTCCTCATACACTTCACTTAGTTTCCCCTATGACCACCAATTACATAACCACAGAATTTTATCAAAACAAAGAAAATGACATCAGTAAATATTGGATTGGCTAAAAAAAGTTCATTTAGTTTTTTTCTATAAAATAAAGACACATTTTTTATTTTCATCAATAATTTTGTTGATTTGGATATTTTGAGTATGTCTGCTATCTCCCATATGGTATAATGTTGATTGTTCTCAATTAATGTCTTGATTTGATTGCTATCAACTTCAACTAGTTACCCAACTGTGGAACATTCATTGCCCAGTGAGAAATCTCCAGCACAAAAGTTTTCAAACCATTTTTGACATGTTCTATCAGTTACAGCATCTTTTCTATATACTGCACAAATCTTTTGTATTTCAATTGCATTCTTATCTTTCTTGAAATAATATAGTATAATATGCTGAAAATGTTGTGCATTTTCCTCCATCTTTAATATTGAAACAGTTACCTCAAATTCACTAATTTTGATAAGTTTTTTTAAAATGCATGTTGATATGACAGCTCTTACAATACAATCTAACAAAATTGTTTCCAATGAAGTTAAAGACAACTAAGTATTACTAGAGCCATCTTAGAGAAAAAAAAACAAATGAACTTTTTGGTTAACCCAATACTATTAGCTGAATTACAAAACTTATCATGTAACTGGTTTGTACATGTACTTATTATTTAAGTAGGTGATTTTAAATAAAAAGCATGGAGTTTGGATACCTATTTAAAAATCCATATCTGAGAGATTGTACAAAGTCTGGAAAGATCAGCTGGAACTGAGGACAGGCTACCTCTTATTTATTTTTAATTTACTTTAATTTTATAGACTTTATATTTAAAGAGGGGGAAGGGAGGGAGAAAGAGAGGGGAGAGAAAAATCAGTGTGAGAGAGAGACATCAATCAGTTACCTCTCAAATGCCTTCAACAGCACACCCCTTACCAGGGACCTGGCCTGTAACCCAGGCACGTGCCCTGACTGGGAATAGAACCTGTGGCCTTTTGGCACTTGACCTACTGAGCCACAGTCAAGGTAAGCCTGTCTCATTTTAGTTGCATACAATTGTGGCATTGTTGTAACACTGCAGTAGGCTGAGGGATGATGCCTAAGACTTCTCTATACATTTCTTTTTAAACTTCTGTTAATCTATCATTTTAAAAAGTAAAATGTTAAAAGAAATTGGCAAAAAATCCCCAAAAGACCAAATCTGTATGTTTAGAATTTTACTATTTGTGTAAAACAAGCAGAAAATTCCATTTATTTATTTATTTATTTATTTATTTATTTATTTATTTATTCATTTTCCTCAATAACTTTATTGATTTGGATATTTTAAGTATGTTGGCTATCTTCCGAGTGGTAAAACATTTATTGTTCTCAATTGTTGTCTCAATCGGATCACTATCAAGTTCAACTGGTCTACCAGACTGTGGAGCATTGTCCTGTGAGAAATCTCCAACATGAAACTTTGCAAAACACTTTTGCCATGTTTAATCAGTCACAGCACCTTCTCCATACACTGCATATTTTTTTGGTGTTTAAGTTATATTTTTACCTTTTTTTATTGTCGTTCAAATACAGTTGTCTCCATTTCCCCTTCATTCCCCCTGCCCCACCCATCCCTGCCTACCACCCTTGATCCTACCCTCTTTAGCTTTGTTCATGTGTCCTTTATACATATTCCTTGAGGACCCTTTCCCTATTTCCCCCATTTTATATATGAATTTGCTTATAGCTACATAAATTATCTCTGAAAAGCTATACAAGAAGCTCAGGGCATTTGTTTAATGGTAATAGGACCTGAGTGGTGGGGGTGGGGTGAAGACAAGCACAGAATTTTTGCTATACCCCCTTTCTTATCTTTTGAGTTTTGAACCACATGAACATACTATCTATTAATGCATTAGTAACTAACTAAATATTAAGAATAATTTAATCAGAAGATCTATACTTCTGGTAAGATGGAGTGGACAGGCATACTTTACCCTATTCATCCTACTGAGTACAGTTAAAACCCTTGGACATCATATATGAAACAAACATAATAACACTCTGAAAAGCGGAGAGAAGGTAGACTATCTAGGGACCTTGAAACCAGAGGAAGAACATGACAATGAGTTCCTTGTTTCATCCCCCAGACTCATATATCCCAGACCAGGGGTGTCAAACTCGTTTTTACTGGGGGCCGCATTAGCCTCATGGTTGCCTTCAAAGGGCTGAATGTAATTTTAGGGCTGTGTAAATGTAACTCCTCCTTAACTAGGGGCAAGGAGCTTGGTGCTGCTGCTGGGTAGAAACAAGGTGGATGGCCAGATTTGGCCCATGGGCCTTGTGTTTGCCACCCATGTCCTAGACTGTGTATTGGAGAAACTAGCCATCCAGAAGTGCCAGTTTCAATTTTCCATCAGCAGCAAAGACTGAATAGAGAGCCTAGACTTCTACCCTTGCCAGACTATGATGAGGTGCCCCAGTGCTTCTGTTGGGGTGGTATTAGCAGAGAACATGTGGGGAGCCTGGGGCCTGGAATTCCATCTCTACTTAGTGGTGTGAAGGTCCTCAGTCCCCTCCTCAATGGGATAGTTATAGAAGAAGCCTAATGGAGAGTCAGAAATTTCACCACTGCTCTACTGATAACCTCTGTGGTATCAGTAGAGGCCATGTGGGAAGCAAAACGTGACTCACCTTCCTTTCCAGGTAGGATGGATTCAGCAGACACCGGGTAGGCAGACAGAACTCTTACTCCTAGCCCAGCAGTAACAAAACGCCCTTTCCCCTGTGGGTGTTAGTGGAGGAGGCCAAGTGGAGAACATGGAATTTAGTCTCCATGAAGTGGTCATGAGGTGGATCTGCCCCACACTCCCTACTGAATAAATGTCAGAGGAGGCTTGCTGAAAGATGAAATGCAAATAATATCCAGAGTCCTAAAACATAATATCCAAAAATGGCCAGGATATTATCACCAATCAAATATAACTTGTTATACTAATAATGAAGAATATCTCAACTTGAATGAAAGAAGCTATCAACAGAATCCAACACAAAGATGACAAAAATGTTAAAATTATCCCAGAACTATTCTATGGTAGCTGCCATAAACACACTTTGATGAGGAATTATGGACACAGTTGAAACAAAAGTGTAAGAAGACTCAGAAAATGAATAAAACTTCTCAGTAAAGAATGTAGAGACAACTGTACTTGAACAACATAAAAAAAGAATATAAGATACAGGACTTCCAGCCAAGATGGAGGTGTAGGTAGATATACTTTGCCTCTTTGCACAACCAAAAGAAGGACAACAAATTTAAAAACAAAAAGTAACTAGAACCGTCAGAAAATTGAACTGTATGGAAGTCTGACAATCAAGGAGTTAAAGAAAAAACATTCATTTAGACTGGTAGGAGGAGTGGAGTTGGGCAGGCGGGGAGGAGAGGACTCCAGGCAAGGCAGCAGCTGGAGGAGGAAGGGGCATCCCACATTTGTGTGTGGATAAACTGGGAGGAACAACTGGGGAGTGAAACAAACCACGAAACCCAGGATTCCAGTGTGGGGAAATGAAGCCTCCAAGTCACTAACTGAAAAAACCTGTGGAGGTTGAGGTGGCAGGAGAAACTCCCAGCCTCACAGGAGTGTTTGTTAGAGAGGCCCACAGGGTCCTAGAATGTACAGACAACCACCACCTGGGAGTCAGCACCAGAAAGGCCCAATTTGCTTGTGGGTAGCAGGGGAAGTGACCAACAACCAGCAGAGTGCTGAGCAAGCACCATTGTTCCCTCTCAGACCCCTCCCCTACATGTAGCACCACAATGCAACAACGTGGGTAGCCCTGCCCTGGAAAATACCTAAGGTTCTGCTCCTTACTATGTAACAGGCACGTAGAGACATATATATATCCCAAATGATAATACAACTGAGTGATTAAGAGATAGTTAACCTATTAGATGCACAGTTAAAAATACTGGTAATTAGGATGCTCACAGAAATGGTTGAGTATGGTTGCAAAATAGAGGAAAAAGTGAAGACTATGAAAAGTGAAATAAAGGGAAATGTACAGGCAATTAAGAGTGAAGGGAAGCAAACCAGGACTCAAATCAATGGTTTGGACTAGAAGAAAGAAATAAACATTTAACCAAAACAGAATGAAGAAACAAGAATACAAAAAAACAAACAAACAAAAAAAAAAAAAACGAGGAGAGGCTTAGGAACCTCTGGGACAACTTTAAATTCTCCAACATCAGAAACATAGGGGTGCCAAATGGAGAAGAGGAAGAGCAAGAAATTGAAAACTTATTTGAAAAAATGATGAAGGAGAACTTCCCAATCTGGCAAAGGAAATAGACTTCCAGGAAATTCAGGAAGCCCAGAAAGTCCCAAAGAAGTTGGAAGCACAGAAACAGTACACCAAGGCACATTATAATTACATTACCCAAGATTAAAGATAAGGAGAGAATCTAAAATGCAGCAAAAGAAAAAGAGACAGTTACCTACAAAGGAGTGCCTGATATCTCAAAAGAAGCCTTGTAGGCAAGAAAAGGCTGGAAAGAAGTATTCGAAGCCATGGAAGGCAAGGACCTACATCAAGATTACTCTGTCTTGCAAAGCAATCATTTAGAATGGAAGGGCAGATAAAGTGCTTACCAGACAAAGTCAAGTTGAAAGAGTTCATCATCACTAACTTTTTATTATATGAAATGTTAAAAGGACTTAGTTAATAAAAAGAAGATAAAAATATGAAGAGTAAAATGACAACTAACTTAGAGCTATTAACACCTGAACCTAAAAAAACAAAAACAAAAATGAGGAGATCGGGGAAGATGGCGGCGGAGTAGGACAAAGGATTTCGCTTCTCTCCACGTACTGGAGAAGGACCTGGCTGATCTGCGGAAGAGCACAGCAGATGCCAAACTGGGACCCAGCATATAAGAAGGCAGGACTCCAGAGACTGTAGCAGACACTGAATGACCAGAGGTTGAGGAGAGGAGACGACCGCAGATCAACAAGGTACGAGGGAGCAGCACAGAGGTGGTGGCAGGGCCCCCTGCCAGGCCAAGCCAGGGCCCAGGCAGGCCGCCCAGGTCTCTGAGAGCCGAGGGTGGGCAACACCATCTCTGGGAGAGAACTGGTCACTGGGCGCAGATTGGAAAACACCATAAGAGATCAGTCTGCCAGTAGTGGCACAGAGAGGAGTGAGCATTCGGAAGCAAACCAGAAAGCTCCGATAACCTGTGGAGTCAGGTTGCTGGCTTGGGAGAACTGAGAGTTGCCAGAGCACTCCCTGCTTCGAGAGGCCCGTGCCTGCCGCGAGCAGTCCTGGGGAATCTCGGGCTGCTGTCAGGGCCTCCAGAAGTGTGTCAGTTGCGAGCTCCATCCCTACTCAGCCGGCACAGACCAGCTCCATCCCTGCTCAGCTGGCGCAGACTAGGAGACACTGTGAGTCAAGCATTGATCTTCGGCTTGACTGGCTGCAAGTCGCGCCCGCCTTCCCGGTCCCCGAGTGGTCCGCGCCATCGCCAGCGCCTGCTCCTTCAGCCGCGCACGCCTTCCCGGCCCCCCGGCTTCGTTGACCACCGGTCCCGCATGCCTTCCGGGCCCCCGGTTTCCTCGACTTCAGGTAGCGCGCACCTTCCCGGCCCACCGGGGCAACCCACTCCATCGCCGGCGCCTGCTCCCTCAGCCGCGCGAGCCTTCCCAGGCCCACGGCTTCGTTGACCACCAGTCTCAAGGGACTTCCGGGCCCCCGGTTTCGTCAACCGCTGGTTCCCTGCGCCTTCCCGCCCCGAGGGACCCGCACAATCGCCTGCGACTGCTCCTTCAGCCAAGAACGCCTTCCCGGCCCCCCCCTTCCCCCCCCTTCCCCCCCCCCCGCCTCAGGTCTCGAGCACCTTTCCGGCCCCGAGGGGCCCTGAGCAGGCTGTCTACTCAGGGAACTGCCAGTCACCCGTGCTTTTCTGGTGGGGCGGGGTCTGCGCTGACCCTCCGCTTGGGGAATTGAGAGTCGCCCAGGTGATCCCTGTGGCACAGGACCTGCACTGGCTAGCGAATAAATTTGGGGAGTCTCTGGCTGCTGGATGGGCCCCTGGAAGAGAGACAGTTGCCAGCTTCACCCCTACTCAGTCGGCGCAGACAGGGAAACACAGGGAGTCAGGCTGTTGTTGTTGGTTTGGGAGAATTGTGAGTTGCCCTGTGTATTCAGCCACAACACAGGGAAAGGTCCACACCCAAGCCTACGAGTACAAGAAAGCCAGGCTGGGAGCACGCACCCTCATGTCAGACCAGGGTTGGGAAGCCTGGGAGAAAATCTGCTCTCAGTAGGGCGTGGGTGAGAGGTGCCAGTCTGGATCTTGGGGGATACTGGCAAGACCAGTTGAGTGTACCAAGGCCCGAGAAGATCCACAATAACAGCCCCTCAGGCTGCTGCAGTTAGTGAGACAAGACGGTTTGACTCGCTGGACACCAACCAGAGGAGTAGTGGGAGCAGAGAAGACCAAGATACCTACAGGAGACTGCACCACTGAATTCCACAGGTATCCTCCACAGAAGTTCACGCCATAAACTCAGGATATCAGAACAGATCAATCCAAGAAGCTGAGGCCAACAAGAAGAGCAGCACAAACAATGGGGAGACAAAGAAACAATTCCCACATGAAAGAAAAGGTAGAAGTCTCAGAAATAATGTTAGATGAAATAGAGGCAAGTCAACTACCAGATGTGGAATTCAAAGCACTGGTTATCAGGAAATTCAAGGAGCTTAAAACGAGCGACCAGAAACTACAG
>NW_028091702.1:0-690 GCF_014824575.4 Sturnira hondurensis
CTGGTACTGGCATAAGAACAGACACACAGACCAATGGAACAGAATAGAGAGCCCAGAAATAAACCCAATTCTCTATGGTCAATTAATATTTGACAAAGTGGGCAGAAGCATAAATTGGAGTAAAAATAGCCTCTTCAACAAACGGCGTTGGGAGAGCTGGACAGCTACATGCAAAAAAAAAAAATTACACTTGATTACCAATGTATACCATACACAAAAATAAATTCAAGATGGATTAAAAACTTAAATATAAGTTGTGACACCAGGAAAGGAGATTTTATAAGTTGAAGGAGAAATACCCTCTAGCAATGGCACTGCAGCAATGGAGAAACCAGTCAGAAATCATAGCTCTGTAGTTCTCTTCTGTCCCAGGACAAAGAGCGCCCAAACCCTGGCCGGAGAGATTTGGAAGGATATACAGAGTCAGAGAGAAGCAAGCTACACAGAGAGAGCAGCATGCCCATAGCTGCAGCACTAAATTCCAACTGGGAGAGTGCTAGAGAGAGAGAGTGAGGGACTCTATCTCCCAAAATGATCAGTGACCACACCTGGGATGGGCAGAGGCAGGCTGTGGCCCGCTGTGCCTGTGACAGACTTTTGACTTTTTGGAGAGGTGGTGTGAATGGAGAACTGGACAATGACTCAGTACTGCAGTGTGGGTGCCACAGAGACTTTCTAAAAGGGGAGCTG
>NW_028091703.1:0-554 GCF_014824575.4 Sturnira hondurensis
TATGAAGGTGAGTCGAAAAAGGCCTGGTGGGACCCGGCAGCAGCTTCCTCCAGGGGAGCCCCTTCCCGGTGTTCACTGGGACCTCAGAGTTTGGCTGGCTTCAGGTGGCTGTGGGTAGCTGAGCTGGGGTGCTGATCGTGGGTGCCTGCCTTTTACCCTGAGTGGCCCCCTCACCAGCCCTTGGCCACACCCCGGCCTCGCCCTCAGCCCCGCCCCGTGTGGCTCCCTCTGCCCCCAGCTCGTGGGCATGCCCTATCTGCACGAGGTCCTGAAGCCCGTGATTAGCCGAGTCTTCGAAGAGAAAAAGTACATCGAGCTGGACCCATGCAAGATGGACTTGAGCCGCACCAAGTAAGCAGAGCTGAGGGGTGAACTCTGACCCCCAGACACCCTCTCATCCCCCGGAGCCTTGTCAGGTTGGGTCTGTGCCCCCTGCCACCCTCACAGGAGCCCTGCATTCCACTTCATGTTCTCACCTGTGAGCACCTCAGTCCCTGGGCTTCCTAGGTTAGTGGTTCTGGGCAGGACAGAGAAATCTGAGCTCTAGTTTCAAA
>NW_028091704.1:0-1139 GCF_014824575.4 Sturnira hondurensis
CAATGATAAACATTCAAGATGCTGAATTCAGCATTGTTTTTAAAGTAAAAAAAGTTGTGAACAATCTATATTCCTGTTAATAAAGGTAAGGAAAAATTGTTCTATATACCCACATTATAAAACACTATACTATAACTCAAAAGAATAAAGAATTTCATTGTATTGTGACTATCTCTTAGAGATATTGTTAAATGACAAAATCTATTATAAGAAAATGTGGATAGAGATTAAGTTCGTGCAAAAAGTAAAAGAACCCTGGAGCAGTGTGGCTCAGCTGGTTGAGTGTCATTCTGCAAAGCTAAAGTTTAATTCCCAGTCAGGGCCCATGCCTGGGTTGCAGGTTTGGGCCTAGGTTGGTGACACGTTTGAGAGGCAACCAGTCTGTACCGGAAGAGAGGGAGAGGATGTTTCTCTCCCATCCTTCCCCTCTCTCTAAAAATAAATACATAAAATCTTAAAAACAAACAAGCAAAAAACCTTGGGACTCTATTATGTCTCTGCATAAAATACTCTTCAACCGAGCAGCATATCAAACTGTTTACAGTCGTTAATGCCGGGATGCTGAGAAAGTGAGTAGATAGGAGATGGTGTAAAAGAGAATGATGAAAGAAGTTTTACACTGAATTCTGCACTTGTTTTGAAAATTTCATGAAAGGAAACAATGTTAAGAAAACCTTATTTTGTACGTGATATTCTTTTTTTTTTAATTTTATTTATTTATTTTTTAGAGGGGAAGGAGAGAGGGAGAGAAACATCAATGTATGGTTGCCTTTTGTGCCTCCCATGCTGGTAGTTAGCCTGCAAGGAACCGGCCTGCAACCCAGGCATGTGCCCTGACTGGGAATCGAACCGCGATTGTCTGGTTCGCAGGCCCGCGCTCAATCCACTGAGCTACGCCAGCCAGGGCTTGTACGTGATATTCTTGAAGAGATTGGAGTGCAGGTCTTCCTCAGAAGCAGTATTTTTCAATTCTGGCTATATGGTAGAATCACTTGGGAAATAGAAAAAAAATGGTCTGTATTAAAGTTCTATAGAAAGCAAAGCCTAAGGCAAGGGTTATAATACTTGACATTTTAATCGAGGGGTGTAAGCCCAGGTCAATGATGGTGAAGAGGTAAGTAGGCCAGGAAAGATGCAGA
>NW_028091705.1:0-573 GCF_014824575.4 Sturnira hondurensis
AGACCCAGAGGTCACTTCATAACACTCAAGGGAATAATCCACCAAGAAGACACTAACCTTGTAAATATATATGCAACCAACATAGGAGCACCCAAATATATAAAGAAAATCTTAGAGGACTTCAAGAAAGATATTGACTGCAACACAATTACAGTTGGGGATTTTAACACCCCACTGTCAAAAATGGACAGATCTTCCAAACAAAATATCAACAAAGATATTGTGGTATTGAACAGAGCCCTCGATGAAATTGGCTTAACTGATATATATAGAGTCCTTCATCCCAAAGAAGCCAAATACACATTATTTTCAAAAGCACATGGAACATCTTGAGAGATAGACCACAAGATAGGACATAAAATGAGCCTCAAAAAATTCAAGAAAATTGAAATCATAACAAGCATTTATTCTGACCACAAGGGACTGAACCTGGAAACCCACAACAAAGAAGAAAACCCCAAACACTCTAAATAATGGAGATTGAATGGCATGCTATTAAACAATGAGTGGGTCAAGAATGAAATTAGGGAAGAAATCAAAAACTTTCCGGAAACAAATGAAAATGAACTCACA
>NW_028091706.1:0-887 GCF_014824575.4 Sturnira hondurensis
TGATTTCTTTCTTCAGTGTTGTGTAATTTTCAGAGTATAGGTCTTCTACCTCTTTGGTTAGGTTTATTCTTGTTGCTATAACAAATGGGATTTTTCTCCTGATTTCTGTTTCCAATATTTCATTGTTGGTATACAAAAATGTCTTTGATTTCTGACTAGTGATTTTGTATCCCTCTGTTTTGCCCAGTTTACTTATTAGGTTGAGTAGTTTTTGGTGGAGTCTATAGGGTTTTCTATGTATACTATCATGTCAACTTCAAACAATGACAGTTTTGCTTCCTCCTTTCCTGTATGTATGTTTTTTATTTTGTTTCCTTGTCTGAATGCTGTGACTAGAACTTCCAATAATATGTTGAATAGGAATGGTGAAAGTGGGCATCCTTGTCTTATTCCTGATCTTAATGGGAAAGGTCTAAGCTTTTGCCCATTGAGTATGATATTGGCTGTAGGTCTCTCATATATGGCCTTTATTATGTTGAGGAATGCTTCCTCTATTCCCACTTTTCTGAGTGTTTTAATCATAAATGGGTGCTGTACCCTATCAAATGCTTTTTTGTGTTTATTGCTATGATCATGTGATTTTTGTCTTTTGTTTATGTGATGTATTCCATTTACTGATTTGTGAATATTGTACAATTTTTGCATCCCTGGGATGAATCCCAATTGGTCATGGTATATGATGTTTTTAATGTGTTGTTGTATGTGGTCTGCCAATATTTTTTGAGGATTTTAGCATGTATGTTCCTGAGTGACATTAGTCTGAAGTTTTCTTTCTTCGTTGTCTTTATCTGGTTTTGGGATTAGGATGATGCTGGCTTCATAAAAAGAGTTTTGCAGTCTTTCATCTTCTTGAATTTTTTGGAATAGTCTGTGAAGGATAGGGGTTA
>NW_028091707.1:0-823 GCF_014824575.4 Sturnira hondurensis
GGCGGTGAAGTGTCCATTCTCAGAAACACACTCTGACAGAGTTTCAGCAAAGCCAAGCATTTAACATATTTAAAGAGTACGTGCAACTAGATTGTCACGGCACATTGCATTTTGTTTAGCAAATATCCATCTGCCCCAATGATTCTGGGCTTGGCCATGTGACTTGCTTTGGTCCATGGGATGTGAGGGACCGGGACGCACAACCAGAAGGGACTGCGATCCCACATTTCGCACGTGATTTTGTCCTTCACTCTGTGAAAAGCAGGATGGATCGGTCATGGATTCTGGAGGAAGGAGGCACGTGGAATGGACATGAACTCAACCTTCAACTGAAACCAAGGCCAGCCACCCAGCGCCTCAAAGGCCCATGCATAAAAATGTAAATGTTTTCATAATGAACTGGTGATATTTTGGTACGGTTTAGTCCGAACATTTGGGTAGTTAACTCTGATTCTATTGTGGGTATTTTTGCTTTTTAAAAAAACTTTATGCGATGGTTTTATTTTATTTTTCTTACTATTTTTACTGAGTATAAGGTTCTTACATTTCAATCTCATTCCTATATGTTCAGAAAATCCTGCTGTGCTAGAAATTCGTAAGATACTCCCACTGAATAATGATCACAGTTACATGGAAATCTGATGTGAGGGGCAGTCGGTAATGTAACTGATAATACTCCTGACACAAAGTTTTCCTGAATGCTCTGAGATTCCTTGACTCAGTGCTAAAGACGGCTTGGAGTCAGGGAGCAAATGGAGGCAGAAGGCTGGCTGGAGAAGACAGGTATGAAGTCAGACAAGCTACAGCATTTAGCTATAGTAGA
>NW_028091708.1:0-1390 GCF_014824575.4 Sturnira hondurensis
TTGTTCTTCGAGTTCTTGCAGGCGTCGGGTTAGGTTGTTTGTTTGAAATGTTCCTATTTTCTTTAGGTAGGCCTGTATTGCTATGAACTTCCCTCTCAGAACTGCCTTGGCCGTGTCCCATAAGTTTTGGACTGTTGTGAGTTCATTTTCATTTGTTTCCAGAAACTTTTTGATTTCTTCCCTAATTTCAATCTTGACCCATTCATTGTTTAATAGCATACCATCCAGTCTCCAAGATTTTGGTTGTTTTGGTTTTTTTTCCTTTGGGGTTGGTTTCTAATTTCAGTCCCTTGTGGTCAGAGGAAATGCTTGGTATGATTTCAATTTTCTTGAATTTGTTGAGGCCCGTTTTGTGTCCTATCATGTGGTCTATCTTTGAAAATGTTCCATGTGCATTTGAAAAGAATGTGTATTTAGCTTTTTTGGGATGAAGCGCTCTATATATATCAGTCAAGTCCATTTCATCTAGGGTGTTGTTTAGTGCAGCTATATCTTTGTTCATATTTTGTTTGGAAGATCTGTCCATTTTTGACAGTGGGGTGTTAAAATCCCCTACTATAATTGTGTTGCTGTCAATATTATTTTTGAGGTCCTCTAGGATTTTCTTTATATATTTGGGTGCTTCTATGTTGGGTGCATATATATTTACGATGTTAATGTCTTCTTGCTGGATTCTTCCCTTGAGTATTATGAAGTGACCTTCTGGGTCTCTCTTTATGGCCCTGTTTTTGAAGTCTATTTTGTCTGATATGAGAATTGCTACCCCAGGTTTTTTTCTAGTCCATTTGCTTGGAAAATTTGTTTCTAGCCTTTCACTTATAGTCTGTGATGGTCTTTTGTCCTGAAGTGGGTCTCCTGTAGGCAGCATATGTGTGGGTCATGCTTTCTTATCCATTCAGCTATTCTATGTCTCTTAATTGGTGCATTTAATCCATTTATATTTAAGGTTATTATTGATAGGCACTTATTCATTGCCATTTTTGTACCACAGTTCCTCTCTGTCTCTCTCTTTTCCTTCCTTTCTTAAAGCAGCCCTTTTAGTATTTCTTGTAGAGGTGGTTTGGTGGAGGCATATTCTTTTAGACTTCTTTTGTCTTGGAAGCTCTTTATTTGGCCTTCTATCTTGATTGAGAGCCTTGCTGGGTAAAGTAGCCTTGGTTGTAGGCCTCTGGTTCTCGTTACTTGAAATATTTCTTGCAATTCTCTTCTTGCTTGGAGTGTTTCCATTGAGAAGTCAGTAGCTAACCTTATTGGGGCTCCCTTGTATGTTATTTCCCTTTTCTCCCTTTCTGCCTTTAGGATTCTCACTTTGTCTTGAAATTTTGCCATTTTAATGACGATGTGTCTTGAAGTGGGCCTCTTTGGGTTCCTCTTAAATGGGACTCTCTGT
>NW_028091709.1:0-689 GCF_014824575.4 Sturnira hondurensis
AGGGGAATGAAGTGGAGGAATAGAACAAATGTAATGGTGTAATCAATAAAATATATTAAAAATAATAATAATAACCTTAAATGTAAATCACATATAAAAAATGGAAGTCTATGCAGCATAAAGAAAGAAGGAGCTCCTACCCTTTGCAACAACATGGATGCCACTGGAAAGCATTATNTGCAACAACATGGATGCCACTGGAAAGCATTATGCTGAGTGAAATAAAACAAAGCCTTGAAAGACAATTATCATCTCAGCTCACCTTTAACAGAAAGCAAAACAACAAAACAAACAAGCAAGCAAAATATAACCAAAGACACTTAGATAGAGAACAGGATGGCAGTGACCAAAGGGGAGAGGGGAGGGAATTTCAGGGGAAAAGGGGAATGATTTACAGGAACTAGTATAAAGGACACATGGACAACAACTAAGTGGGGGTGAAAATGGGAGGGAGGTGGGGAGCACTGGGGGCAGAGGTGCACTGGGATGGGAGTAAAAGAAAGAAAACTGTACTTGTACAACAATTAATTTGTTTTAAAAATGCCAAAGAAATAATAATAACCTTAAATGTAAATGGATTAAATGCTCCAATAAAAAGACACAGAATAGCTGAATGGATAAGAAAACATGACCCAAGATGCTGCCTATGGATGCTGCCAAGAGACTCACCTCAGAATACAAGACCTACA
>NW_028091710.1:0-552 GCF_014824575.4 Sturnira hondurensis
ACATCAGATTCTGAAAGCAGGTTGACAGTGTAGAACCCACTCACCAGCTTGGAGGCCCACATGGAACCTAGAACCTAATGCGTGATCTTGAGATCCATAGAGAGACCAGGCTCCCCATAGAGACTAAGAGTCAGAGCCTGTTCTAGATTGGTGGTTGAACTTGAAGCAAGGTCTTTTATTTATTTATTTATTTATTTATTTATTTATTTATTTATAAGCAGAGAGGAAGGGAAGGAGAAAGGGAGAGAAACATCAATGTGTGGTTGCCTCTCATGCGCCCCCTACTGGGGACTTGGCCCACAGCCCAGGCATGTGCCCTGACTGGGAATCAAACAGGCGACTTTTCAGTTCGCAGGCCAGCGCTCAATCCACTGAGCCACACCAGCCGTGGCCAAAATCTCCATTTAGAAACCCATGAGCCCTCTCAGAACACTGTCTAGAATCCAGAGTCTGGATCAGACCCCATAGTCCAGCTATAAATCCAGAACCCCACTTACAGATCATACAGCTCAGCATACAGGAGAGAATCAGGACCTGGAGCCCCTTCTAGGT
>NW_028091711.1:0-570 GCF_014824575.4 Sturnira hondurensis
TACAAGCAGAGTGGCATTAGAGCAGGCAAACCCCAACACTAAAAAAATACTTGGGTATTTCTTATCCTAAATGTCCTCCTTTTGTGAAAATTATGTTCCAACATTCTAACCCTTGGGTGAATTAAAGAATTCCTGACTAAGGCTGCATAACCTTCTACACTGATTTCCATTAGCATACTTCCGCCCTGGCGTTGTAACCAGGTGTCTACCCCTCTCCTGTGTCTGCCCCGATGTCTGCCTCTCTCTCTGCCTTTCTACTGTGCTGCCTTCCACTGTGCTGCCTTGGCGGACTCCTTGGTGTCCTGGCTCTCCCTAGCAGAGAGTCCTTGTGCTCGTCGCTGGCACTGTTTTGTCAGCCTTGTGTGTAACTCACATGACCGCCTACCACATTTTTCTGTTATGGACTATTGGCTTGCCTATTTTCTTGGACTTTTCTATTAATAAACTGACTCAGCATATACTGATTGACTTCTGTATTCTAGTCACTTTGGTAATTTTCTGGGGATAGCAGTCTTACACCAGAAGAGAGAATGACAAAAAATCCAATGGTCATAATACCTCTCTAAATGT
>NW_028091712.1:0-970 GCF_014824575.4 Sturnira hondurensis
ACTGTGAAAGACAAATTCCCCATGATTTTACTTAGATGTGGAATGAACTTCTTCTCTGTGGAACACAGGAAAAAGGTTAATTCTGAGCCTCTGGATACCAAGGCCCTTCCCACAACCAATTAGACATTCTGGTAGAGGTCCTAGAATTTATTCCTCTCTGCATTACATTTTAGAATTTAGAACCTCTGGTCAATGGAGCAGGCTACTATGTAGGGTGTAAGGAATCTCACTAATCCTTAACTACTTAATCAAGATCCTCCCCGGAGTCCAGGGAAGCCTGTGGACACCTCCCCTGCCCTCCTCCTGTAGTACTTTCCAACTTATTAGTATCTCCCTAGAAAGACCTTGAACACAAGTCTCATCTCGTGCCACGGCTTTCATGGTTGCTGCCCAAGGGATGGGCCTTAGGTTGCCTGGTTCTGGTAGTCAAGGGGGTTTGCATTCATAGGTCCTGCAGGACTGTAGTAAACAAAGCAGCAGTTCTTAATGAATTCAGGAGCACCCCTCCCCCATGGCTATACACTTGGATCTGGCCCAGAGAAAACAAGCAAAAATTCCCACTTTTCAGTTTCTCCTTGAAAGAGCCCAACTACATACTTTCAGAGCTGCTGCCTTAAGGTCTGGGTTCCAATCAACCTGCATCTGGGTGCTGCATCTGGGTGCTGGTCCTCTCCTTTGGGACACGAACAAGTCTTCTGCTCAACTGCTGGGAAGTACCAAGAACAAAGAAGACAACTAGGACAATCACAAACGTTTGAGAGACATCTAAATGCCAGATTGATTGATGAGGTTCACCTCTTACATGAAACCACCCTGTCAAGATTAGGAAAAGTGGCTATTTTATCTACTTCTCAGAAATCAATACAGAGAGTTAGAAAAATGAAGAAGTAAAAGAATATGTTCCAAAAATAAACAAATAACAAAAAATAGAATTCCAGAAATAAACCTACATAAAACAGAGAACCTACAT
>NW_028091713.1:0-755 GCF_014824575.4 Sturnira hondurensis
GGAAAGGGTCGCTAGCGAGGGCCGAGGGGGCACGGGGGTTTCCCTTGGTGGCTGTGAAGGTGCCCTAGAAGTGGGCGGGGGCGGTGGGGGTACAACCCCGCGGGGGTCAGGGAGGCCCGGGAAGGCAGGTAAGAGGGCTCCAGGGGCGTGCTGGGCTCCATGGACTCCGCGGGCTCCGCGGGCTCCGCGGGGCAGAGCCCGGTGGAAGGGAACTCCCTGGGCGCAGTGAGAGGTGGCGCCCAGGGTGCTGCAGCCCACCGGAGCCTCGCTGATTGGAGGAGACTTGTGATGGGCAGGACATGCGTGCGGAGCACGCGAGGACGCCGGGCTGTCCCGGCGGCCAATGAGCCTGCCCACCTGGAGGCCAGGGCGTGCACATGCGCCTTGAGCCTCAGGTCCAGGGTGGGCTCGGAATAGCCTGTGTGGAGGACCTGGGCGGGGCGCTGCGCTGCGCTGTGCTGCACCTGGACTGCCCCGAGGGCGGCCTCCGCGTTTGTGGGCCTTCTGTGGCCTGGGGAGGGAACTAGGCCAGGGCCCCAGCTGCAGGCCGCCCCGGGTAGGCCGACAGCCGGCCTGCGCCTGCCTCCTGGATCCCCTTGGCTGAGTCCGGCGAGGCGGGGAAGAAGGCGGGGAGCCGACAGGGGCCGCCCAAGGCGGAGGGGGGCGATTGGGTGATGGAGGCCCAGGCGGGTGCCGCGGCCCAGGGTGCTGGTGACTCCCTGTCGGCGTGGGCACAGGAAGGTGGTGCTGTGGAG
>NW_028091714.1:0-998 GCF_014824575.4 Sturnira hondurensis
GAAACACTGACTGTGACAGAGAAGCTTCATGACCCTGGGCTGCCTCTCCAGCCGCCCAACCAGGGACTGCAGCCCAGACAGGGGCCCAGAGCAGAATGGGACTGGTGGCTTTGGCCTTGCAGGATGGCCCCCAGGTCACAGAGCCATGCCAGTCAGGGCTAAGCTTTGTTGTTTTAGTAACTACTAGCTACTTGCCTGTATGTAATGTGAGTGTCTTTAGTGTCTCATCATTATCTAATAACGCTGTGCC
This sequence comes from Sturnira hondurensis, assembly GCF_014824575.4. Taxonomy (NCBI): domain Eukaryota; kingdom Metazoa; phylum Chordata; class Mammalia; order Chiroptera; family Phyllostomidae; genus Sturnira; species Sturnira hondurensis. The sequence goes on from NW_028091714.1 coordinate 251, forward strand.
GTTAGCTCACTAGTCTTATTTTAAGCAAACTTCCATGTGAAATGCAAGCTAATTCTTTCACCTTTTTGTCAGGGCTTAACCTGAAAGGCAAAAGGAGAGGGCAAAGCACTCGCACTTCCCATTAAGGGAGGTGTTTGCTCTACTGGGCAACGTCTAAACCAGTAAGTTACTGGGATGACTTTTACTTTGAGGGTGGAGGGTGAAATTTCACTGGAAAACATTCTCCCATACCTAGAAAATGCATAAAGACAAATGGTGCTACATTATTATTGACCAAAGGCGGGTGTTTTAATTGGAATATTTAAAACCAAAATGCCACCCCCACCCAGCACCCCACCCTGCCTACCAGGCACTGAAGCCCTCATGGTCCCAGGGAATGCAGGTCTGCACACTCCCCCTGGGCCACCACGTGGAGCAGGAGAGAGGAGGGGCGCCCGGGATCTGCAACAGACCCCACGCTGCGGGCAGCGTGGGCACAGATCTGAAGGGGCGCTGGTCCCAGCAGACGGAGCCCAGGAGCTGCGGTTGGAGTTTCCCCAGGGGGCCCAGGCTCAGATCCCTCTGTGTCCTTAACAATCCCCTGCGAGGCGGCCCGCAGGGAGCATCGCTGGGGTTTCTGCCGGCTCAGCGCTTTGGGGAGAGCTGTTCCCACGTGGGGCGCCCCACTCCCTGCGCCAGAGCCTGGGGTCTTTCCCCCTTGGAGCCCTGGCTGAAGGGGCTTTGCTTGTCCTTGCCTAGTAGCCCCTGT
>NW_028091715.1:0-1072 GCF_014824575.4 Sturnira hondurensis
GCAGCTCCCACGGGTCTCGCCAAGTGGCATGTGCTGGGTGGAGCAACTAAACGATACAGTGAAGACTTACGATTCCGGTTCTTGGGTCGGCGTGTATTCCTCCGTGGACTCAGGGTGTCCCCTTTGGGAGCTTGTTGTCTGGAAACTTCTCTGCCCTGTTCTGTCTTAGAAGAACTCTGAGAACATCGACATGCCATACATGCATACTCTCTGAGGGTCTGGGTGAGAGAACAATGATAACTCTGTTTCCTGAGTTGAAACTAAACATTTCATGGATAATGTCAGAACTCATCAATTTAACATAGGCTAGCCTTGCGTTTTAACGCCATAAAAGACGGAGAAAGTTTCTATTTTGGCCCAGGAAGCCCAGAATGCAAGCATTTGAAAACCACCAAACAAGGCTGACTCATTTAGGAGAATTAACTCATGTGCTTTGGGCAGAGGGGAGAGGCGAGTGGACTTGGGAATGGACGTCCTCCACAGGAGAACTCGGGCTTCTGAGTCATGACGTCACAGAACAAGCACACTTTGCCGATATTAGCAATCACTGAGTTCCTGGTTATAGAAAAGGGAACACTATTTAGTGTTCACCCCCCCCCAGACTCAAAATACTCGTCGTCTCTAGTCCTAACTTCTGATAAAGCTCATCGTCCCTGCAAAGAGTGCTGGGGGGAACTGCCCATTTTTGACTAGTAGGGACTAAGAATGGTGAGTCATTGAACCACAGATTTGGGGCAAAGGGTGAAGGATGTGATGAATTTTCAACAGATTTAAAACACAACGTGTTTGACCCAGGCCAGCGTGACTCAGTTGGGGCATCATCCCATAAACCGAAAGGTTGTGGATTCCATTCCCAGTTAGGGCACATGTCTTGGTTTGCGGGTTCAGTCCCGGCCGGGGCACATACAAGAGGCAACCAATCAATGCTTCTCTCTCACATAGATGTTTCCCCCCACTCTCTCCCCCTCCCTTCCCCTCTCTCTAAAGTCCATAAGCATGTCCTTAGGTGAGACTTTTTTAAAAAAGCAACACATTTGCCTTAATGATAAAACTATGCTGAATATAATGCCGT
>NW_028091716.1:0-528 GCF_014824575.4 Sturnira hondurensis
CCAGTAGTTTCCCAATAACGTGTAGGGTATTGGGAGCATGCAGGAGACGTGACGCAGGAGACGTGGCGCAGGAGACGTGGCGCAGGAGACGTGGCGCAGGAGACGAGACGTGACGCATGGGACACTGGCTCTGGGGCCCGAGGGGAAGGGCGGCCTAGGGAGTCAGGAGAGACTTCCGGGAGGAAGGACACTGAGGGAGGGGTAGGCGTTCACCGTGTGGCGAAGAGGAGGACACCTTTCCTCGGGGGCGGGGGCACTCTGTGTAAGAAAGGGATAGAGGAATTATGGAATCACAGGCTGTTCGGTGTTGGAGCGATGGGGGGGAGGAGAAAGGGGACCGGGGGGCCCAGCCCAGTCCTGCTCCCTCCCCCGACCCCCCGCAGGTAAGAGAAGGTCCTGAAGCCCAGGGGGCCAGCCAGGGAGGGTCTCTGCAGGGAAGAATGGGGGCATATCTAGAGAGTGGGGGGTCAGCAGCGGGGGGTGGGCCGAGGAAGAGCGGCCCCTGAGGGTGGGGTCCGGTCCCTGAGG
>NW_028091717.1:0-2988 GCF_014824575.4 Sturnira hondurensis
GGAAGGCACTTCTGGGGGAGGATGGAATGGAATATGGCTGTGATTATGAGCTTCAGTACATGGGAACTACATTCAAAAGCAACGTGCTGGGATTTTTAAGAGTTGGATTTTTAAACCTGAAGTGAGCAGTGGGACTGCATCCTCTCTGGACTCACCCTTCAAATGGTTCACCTCCTAAGAGTCATCAACAACTACTCCGTAAGCCCCCCAGACAACTGCCATTACAGTGGTTACCTCCTTTAAGAAAGATGAGGATCTCACGTTTAACAGGAAGCTAAACTACAAAACAAACCAACCAGTGAAATATAACCAAAGGCACTGAAACAGACAACAGGCAGGCAGTGAACAGAGGGGAGCGGGGAGGGAATTTCAGGGAGAAAGGGAAGGATTTACAGGTACAGATATCAAGGACACATGGACAAAAACAAGGGGCGGGGTGGATATGGGAGGGAGGGAGGGAGCACGGGGTGGGGGGTGGGCTGGGATGGGTGTAAAACACAGAAAACGGTACTTGAACAACAACTAAATAAAAGAAGACGAAAGTGAGGGGAAATAAAGAAACCTGAAGACAGTTTCTGCCTCCCAGAGTCTTCAAAACAAGAACCTAGCATCATAGTATGGTCTGCTCAGGGGCACTTTGAAACCTCGGTTCCTTATGTTGACACAGTTTGAAAGCCTCAGCCCACAGTTTGAAGGAACCCTGCAAGTTGCAGATTCCTCCCTGCCGAATCCACCTTTTCCTCTCTGAGGCCTGAAAGGGCCATTTTTACATCGCAGTACTTAGGTAACCTGCGTATCTTTTTGAATCATTACTGGTCTCCTGGAGCTCAACCGCCACAGGACAACATACAACCAAGCGGCGCGGGGACATTCTGTCCCCAAAGAACGCACTGCCGGATGCCCTCAACGCCACATGGAAAATCCAGTGTACTCAGCAGAGAGGGCTCACGAGTTCGCTGAAGGCCACTTTCTCAGCTGCCCTGGGGGACTCCCTTCCTAGTGCTCCGGGGCATACACAGGCCGGCAGACATTTTGACCCGTCCCCGCCCCCACTCACCGGGGACACACCCTTGCTTCCCTGCTCCCGCCTCCGGCCTCAGAAGGATGTGTGGGGGCAGTAAAGCCACAGCCCAGTCCGCCAGAGACCAGGAGCACTTGCCCAGTCACAGGGAAACACAGAGCCTGCTCCCGGGGAAGACACTGAAAGAGCCTGACAAGAAGACAGTCTGCATTGCCACTCATTCCCTGTGCAGAGGGGAGAGTGGACCTGGGCTCTACTTCAGCTCAGGCAGGAGGTCTCCGCTGCCCGAGCCTTTCTGAACACCTACCTCGGTCCCCTCATGTTCTCCCAGGTCTCGCCCGGAGGCCGCCTTCAGGGGCTGCCACTCTGGCCACCGTCCCGCACCACACCCAGTGCCATGGAGGAGGCTAAGGACCCGATTGCCAGCCACTCCACCCCTCAGAGGAAGTAGCGAGGCAGATGGCTGCCACAGGCGCATGCGCAGTAACCACTGCAAGGCCCCAGGGAAAATGGCAAAGTTAACCACTGTGGAGAGCAGACCTGAGTGCTTGCTCGCTTCCCTGTTGTCAAATTTAAGAAGATCTGGAGTTGGGCTCACACTTAGGGTCCCGCAGTGCCGCGCCCCCCAAATGAGGCTCCTATGCTCTGCCCCCCACCGTCTGCCCTTTACTTTGTGTTTAATTGCGAAGCAGAAAAGCGGTATTGTACACAAGGGAGAGACCACTCAGAAGACAAAGCAGGCAATGAGAACTGGCTAGGGAGCCGAAGTGCCCCTGTGGCCTGAAACCTGAGTCCTCAGCCGTCCCTGTTCCCTACACACAGTGGATCTGTTGGCCAAAGCATTCCCAATCACAGGAAATGAGGCGTTGCTGTGCCAAAAGCCTCTGCTCCCAACCTGCGAGTCCTCCTTGGTGGCAGGGAGGAGTGCCCGAAGGTGCAAAGGGCCCAGAAAGGTCACACTGCCTGTGTGTGAGTCTGGAGAGTTGCTTTTCCCCCTCTCCATTTCCTTCTTCTGACTGTCTCTTCTGCTCTCCATCTCTGTTTCCTCCCAGCCCTTGCTCTCCAGGGAGCGACAGCAAGACAGTGCATGGAATGAAGAAGAAAACATCCTTAGTAAATAAATGGCCTGACTCCTGGGCAATGCACACCCATTCAGGACAAGGCAAGAAATCGGGATTGTGTCCCCCGGAAACAGCCTCTGCTGTGCAGGGCGTGCTTTCCTGGGCTTCTTAACAGGGCCCAGTGTGCAATGGGCGCAAATGCTATGGAGAGGGGAAGGGGTGGTGCAAGAATTGTGGTAGAGCCTTCAGCCCAGCCCACACAAACAAGGTGGCCAAGCTGAGAAGAGGGCTCAGGGGTGCATTGGTGGGCACCCCTGGGCCCTGTGTGTGTGAAGCTGCCACAGAGCAGGGCTGGCAGGCAGGGTGGGGCAAGGTTGCTCCCGTCATCCCATCATTGACTGGAGGAGTTCTGTGAGGAGCAGAATGTGCATGCACAGCACACAAAGTTGGTCTGGCTGGGGCCCCTCTATGGCCCAACCATATTTAAGGACATAGGCCTGGCCCTTCTGTCAGGAGCCGACCAACAGCCATCTGTTGACACACTTGGGGCCGATGACATGCCTCTGCACCCCAGAAGCAACTGTGGCTGGGTTTCCTGTCTATGTCTTCTTGCATGATTGTTTTTGCAATTATAGGTGGTGGGATTTTTAGACAACTGTATTTCAGGTCCCGTGATCTGCAGAATTCCAACGGAGTAGTACAAAATATTTTCCCGGCCATGGAACAAAGTCCTCCTTAATGGGTAGCTCCTGAATTTCTAAATGTTGATGGAGTAACATCCCCTCCTCTCCCTTGGACAGGAATATATATTAGTCAGAACTACAGAGGTAAAGAAGCAAGAGAAGCTGATTAATTACTACAAACTAAGTATGCAGAGACAATGACCCAAGAGTTAGAGTCCACAGT
>NW_028091718.1:0-1877 GCF_014824575.4 Sturnira hondurensis
GGACTCTCTGCGATCCCTGCTTTTGTGTGACTTTATCTCTCCTCAACTTAGGGAAATTTTCAGTTATTACTCTTTCAAGTAGGTTTTCTATCCCTTGTTCTTCTTCCTCTCCTTCTGGTATTCCTATTACTCGAATATTATTTCGTTTGATGTTGTCTTGCATTTCTCTTCAATTCTCCTCATTTTTTCTGAGTCTCTTTTCCATTACTTCGTCCTTCTGGGAGATTCTTTCTATCCTGTCTTCAATCTCACTTATGCGATATTCCGCACCATTCATTCTATTCTTCATAGCTTCTACTGTGTTCTTCAGTTCAGAAATTGTATTCTTCAGAGCTCCTACCCTTTGCAACATCATGGATGGAGCTGGAAAGCATTATGCTGAGCGAAATAAGCCAGGCAGTGAAAGACAAATACCATATGATATCACCTTTAACAGGAATCTAAACAACAAAACAAACAAGCAAGCAAAATGTAACCAAAGACAGTGAAGTACAGAACGTGCTGACAGGGTCCAGAGGGTAGAGGGGAGAGAAGCACAGAGTGAAAGGTGGTGGACTCACATGAATAAGTATGAAAGACACATGGACAATAACTAAGACGGGGGGCGGAGAGTGGAGGGGGGTGGGGAGCACTGTGGGGGGTGCAGGGCTGGGAATACAAGAAAGAAAACTGTACTTGAACAAAAGTTAAATAAATTTAAAAAAAAAGAAATTGTATTCTTCAGTTCCTCTTGGCCTTTACTGATAGTTTCTATTTCCTTTTTCATGTTGGTATAGTTTGCAGAGTTCATTGTAGCTCCCCTGTAGTTTCCGGTAGCTTCTTGTAAGCACTTTGAATTTCCTCATAACTAGTGCTTTCAATTCAATATCTGATAGTTGGCTTGCCTCTATTTCATGTAACATTCTTTCTGAGACTCCCTCCTTTTCTTTCATTTGGGGATTTTTTCTTTGTCTTCCCATTGTTTGTGATGCTTTTCTTGTTGGCCTCAGCTTCTTTAAGTGATCTGTTCTGGTTCCCTGGGTTTATGGTGTGAACTTCTGTGGTAGGATGCCTGTGAAATTCAGTGGTGCAGTCTCCTGTAGGTATCTTGGTGTTCTCTGCTTCCACCTACTCCTCTTGTTGGTTTCCAGCTGCTCAAATATTTTCTTCTGGTCTCACTAGCTGCAGCGTCTTGGGGAGCTATTAGTGTGGCCTTTCTCTCACCTCGGTTAACTCAGCTGGTCTCGCCAGTGCCCTCCCAAGATCCAGACTGGCGCCAATCTCCTGTTCCCCACTGAGAGCAAGTTTTTCCCCAGGCTTCCCAGCCCTGTCCTGGCTTGAGAGTACGCACTGCCAGCCAGGCTTTCCTGGTCTCGCAGGCTTGGGCTTGGCCTTTCCCAGTGCTGCGGCTGAACACACAGGGCAACTAACAATTCTTCCAAGCCGGCAGCCACAGCCTGACTCCCTGTGCTTCTCAGTCTGCCCCTGGCTGCGTAGGATTGGAGCTGGCAACTGGCACTCTTCTAGGAGCACTGCCAGTACCCTGCAGCTCTCCAAGATTGTGGGAACACAGGGGCGACTCAGTTCCCCAAGCCAGCAACCACTGCCTAACTCCATGAGAAAATACCTAAGGCAAATACCTAAGGCAAACACCTTAGGCAAATACCTAAGGCCCCACCCCTAGGAGTGCACCAGGTACAAAGAGACAGAGAAATACGGCCCAAAAGAAGAGAACCCATCAACATTCCAGCATGAAGTGACTGGCTAGTATGGCTCATGGAATGAACTGCCAGCCTGTCAAGCTAAGAGTGTCTGGTTGCATTCCAGGTTAGGGCTCATGTCTGGATTGCTGGCCAATTCCCCAGTATGGGGCATGTTAGAGGCAATCACACATTGAT
>NW_028091719.1:0-595 GCF_014824575.4 Sturnira hondurensis
ATAGGTGTAGTGTGAGAGAGAATAGAGTTAACCACTACAGTATTATAGTTCATTATAGTTCAGGCAACTGAAGTGGGCTAAGATCTGGGCGGGGAGGGGGTGTTGTGTAGTATTTACAATAGTATGTAATAGTTATTATTTACAATAATATTAGAGGAACAATCATATGGCAGAATCTATGATATACCAAGATTAGGGAGTATTGCACCTTCAATAGTGTGCTAATTGGGCAAAGGGAAGTAAAGGACAGTAAATTAGCAATACACTATGATTGAGGGTACAGGGGAAACCTGTGAAGTGATACAATATATCCAGCCAAGGTAAAGAAGACTATACAGAAAGAGGAGGAATACAAAGACCATTAAAATAGAAGATAGAAGAATAATGAAAAAATAATGAAAAAATACAAATATGCAGTAACTTGTAGTTTTTCTGCTATAGCAAAGTGAATTTTGTCTCTCTGTCTCTACTGTTGGGATGCCGCCTCTTTGAGTCCAACTCTGGTCTTTTTGCTGTTCCAAGTCTTTTGTCTCACTTGTGGGGGAAGGGGGGTGAAAAGAAAAAAAAAGGCAGCAGAAGGGAGGAAAATGGTAGG
>NW_028091720.1:0-905 GCF_014824575.4 Sturnira hondurensis
CAAAAATCTGAATTTTGACTTTTGAGATACTATAGAACCAAACAACAAAAACGAAACTTCCTTTCTAATACCCAAATAAACATAGAGCCAAGGACAATTATTTGCCTGCAAGTGCTCATCCACCAAAAACTAATGCTCAAGAAACAAGGAAGATAAAGCTTCCTCTCTCCCAACTGGACAACGTTTGGACTTTCCTTTCTCCCTTTCTCTCTCTTCATCATGCATTGTCATCTGTCCTCCCCTCTTTCCTGACCTTCATGTATTTCTGCTGCCAAACTCTCTACTGCCTCTTCCTCTCCTTAGTAAGGAACAGTGGGAAGACCCCAAAGAGCTATTGACTCACTGACAGTGCTGTCTTGTCCAAATATCACACTCCTTTCTCCCTCACCACAACAGAATTAATTTTGAGAGGTTATCCAGAGACACTGTAGGTTTTCACTGATGTTTCTAGCTTTTATCGCAGTTGGAGACTTCATCAGTGTATACACCCACAATGAAGGAGACTCAGGCACAGATTTCCAGAGGAGTAATTTCTCAGAACATCTTGTCTAATCATCAGCTTCTCAAGGTGGCAACCTTGACTCTGTAAGTGTCCAGGCCCTAGGGATTAGCTCTGATCACTGCACTCATTAGGATGAGAGTAACATGTAGGGGGGAAGTGGTGCATATATACACATTCATGCACATTTATCGTGTCATTTGTCAGTACTTTTCTTTCCTAAGAAATATTTGTATAGGAAGCTAAATTACCTAATGAGTATGACCAAATGTTGGTAGAATTCAATCAAGGATCATGCCAGGTTATTCAAAATGATTATGGATTTTAAGAAATAGCCATATTCTAATGCAATCTTCTCAGATTTCTTGTTTATTTCCCCAAAAGAATATTTTACCTTTCCTGCCTG
>NW_028091721.1:0-2093 GCF_014824575.4 Sturnira hondurensis
TCATTTGTTAGTGGTTTGGGCTACATGTGTTCATTCATCTCACCTGTAAAATATTCAGCAAATTCTTAACTGCTCACTAATGACTTGTTAAAACAGATTGTTTCCCTGGGATATTCAAAGCTTCATCTAAAGCAATATAATCTATAAAAATATCAAAATAACTTGGAAAGCCAAAAGTGTACAACCTCAGCCAACATGACTTTTGAAATTTAGAAAAGCCCCAAATATATATGGAATTATATAAACAAACCTGTGGAAATATATAAATGTGTACATGGAAATAATAAGAACCACTTACCTCTGCTACATAACTTTTATTCATTCACCCACAAGGTATTCACTTCCTAGACTTTGGGAAACACTGGCAGGAACAGACACTGTTAGATTATTCAGTTTACTTCAAATGGGAAAATGAGGAACAATACATTCTTATACAATCAAGTACTACAACAAGTGAATGGACATTAAATACAATGAATGTTCTAAAGGGAACAATGAGGAAGGAACTCAGGAAGGAAGATTGAAGGTAAAATTAAGTGGACGTCACAAGCTCAGTGAATCGGGCCCGGATGGTGGCACAATCAGACAGGGTCCAACCCTGCACTCAGAACAGGCCCAGGCTCTGTAGGACTCTCATGGGGAACGATGGGATGGACTGAGAAACAGTAGCCCCCTGAGAGCTGGACGCTGGCATTGGGCTGCAGCAGAATGAATGGGAGAACTCTGAGCCCAGGCATCTGCCCTGGGCGTCCTTAGTCAGCACAGGTGCCCTCTCCTCTGCCTTGTGTCCAGCTGACCAGGCCTTGCCCCAGGCCCAGGTGATGACCTCCTCTGAGAGAGGTGTGTTCAGGGCTTTCACCAGTGCTGGGTCACAGGAGAAGGAACATAGCATTCATTGTTAGCCATTCTACACATACTCCCTAGATTACCCCACAGAAATAAGCAAACTCTTGCAATTTTTCCTGAGTGTAAGCTGTCTCCTCGTGGGTCAGATTTGTGTGTGTTTCCTGCCCTACTAGTTGCTATGGCACCTATTAAAAATTGCCACACATGTAGTGCTTAAAACCACACAAATCTATTCTCTTAGAGTCCTGGATACCAGAAACCCTAAAATGGTCAGTAAGGCTTCTTCCACCCTTAGTTTCCCGGAGGCTCTGGGGGAGAAACTGCTTCCCTGCATTTCCTGCTGCAGAGGTCCCTACATTCTTTGGCTCCCAGACCCACCCTCCACCTTCAGACCTGGCAGCCTAGCAGCTTCTGTTCTCCCTGAACCTGACCCTTCTGCTCCCTCTTATCAGGAGGGTCCTTGTGACTACACTGACTCACCCAGCCAGTTCAGGATCCTCTCCTCATCTCAAAGTCCTTAATCACATCTGCCAAGACCACCCTTTGCCACCTAAGCTAACAGGTCCCCAAGGATGAAAATTGTTCAAGTCATTAAACAAGGAAGTGGTAGGGGAGGATGTCCCCCAAAACAAAAGACAGATTAACAAGAAAAAACAAACAAATTCAACTCTGTATACACCTCCCATGTATATACCAAATGATCCAAGCCTCCACCTTAAACACCACCTCCAGTTAAGGACAAAAGAAGATATTGGGGACGGGAGGGAAACTACAGAAAGCTACAGAAAGTCACCAAGGAAAAGCACAGCAAACAAGGGGAAGGCTGCAATGCAGACTGAGGTCATTGCCTTCTGGGACCATAAGACTTTCTCCTTCCTTGAGGGAGAGGAAGACGCCCTACAAATGCAGGTTTCTCTCATAAACAAGAAAGTCTCTTACCAAAGGACAACCTGCACTCTGTTTTCAGAGGTTAACCTGTATCTGATCTTTCTTAAAACTAATCAGCCTAAAATAACCCTTTTGCTTAAGATGAGTATTTTGGGGTGACAAATTCTGCTTTCCTTCAAGGCTGCTAGACTGAGGTGGCTCTAATGCCTAGGTAGCCTCTGGGAGCAAACCAAACCTGGGCCAGAATAGGAAGTTTGAGAGCAATCTCTCATCCACAGCCAATGATCTTCCCAAAGAAGGCAACCCTTTCAACCACAAGCCAATCAAGTAACTTCCTTGCTTTGCTCCCCAGCTGCTCT
>NW_028091722.1:0-1408 GCF_014824575.4 Sturnira hondurensis
ATGTGCTGTTATCAATAAAACCTGCTGCTCCTATGTAAATAACTTTGGAATGGTTGAAACTAACACAAGGAAAATTTATTAACAGAAAGAGTTGGCTACATAAATATAGTCAACAGGGCCAAGGAATTAGGGATAGGCTGACCTCCTGGCTCCCTAGCTTAGCGTGGCTATTAGCCCTCCTAGAACACTTAATAACATTGCTGCTCTTATTAATTTTAGGACAGTGTTTATTTATTTATTTATTTATTTATTTATAGACAGAGGGGAAGGGAGGGAGAAAAAAAGGGAGAGAAACATCAATGTGTGGTTGCCTCTTGAGCATCCCCTACTGGGGACCTGGCCTGCAACCCAAGCATGCACCCTGACTGGGAGTCAAACTAGCGATCCTTTGGTTTGCAGACCCACACTCAATCCACTGAGCTACACCAGCCAGGGTGGAAAAGAACAATCTTGAATATATTTCTGCATGCAATTTTCTACTTAATCATAACAAAATCGTTTCCCTTTTAAAATATCTTGTGACAGGCAAGGAAAAGTCAGTACTTTCTGATAATGTGAAATGGAATATATCATGGGTCAAATTAAATGAACCACCACAGACCACACCAAATGCCACTCTTCACCCAAAGAAGAAGATGTGTATGTGATGGGATTGGAATGAGACTGCTATGATGAGTTCCTTCTAGAAAACCAAATGATCAATTCCAGTGAGTACTGCTCCCAGTTAGACCAAATGAAAGCATCACTCAATAAAAAGCACCTAGAATTAGTCAACAGAAACCCCATACTCGTGTATCAGGATAAGGCCAGAACATATTTATTGGACGACCAGGCAATAATTGTTACAGCTTGGCTGGGATTTTTGCCGTATTCACCAGACATTGTACCTTCAGATTTCTACTTATGCTGCTATTTACAAAATTATCTTAATGGAAGAAATTTCATTCACTGGAGGACTACAAAAGGTGCCTAGAGCAGTTCTTAGTTCAAAAAGATAAAGTTTTGGGAAAATGGAATTATGAAGTTGTAAAGATAGTAGAGGTAATGGATGGGTTTGTCCATCACAGAGCTCTGCACATGGCCAGACCATCTGGTTGACTCAGAACTAAAATGGGTGACTTGTTAGAGGTAACCTTGGGTAAGCAGTTTGCTGGGCTCACACATGACACAGGCATCACCTGCAGCAGGGTCTATGACATATGCCATCATAAATTATAACATAAAACTCTTATGGGAATTTAAGCACAGGCAACACACTCAGAAATATATATTCAAATTTCATATTTCTTAAAGGACTAGTGTCATGAACACACAATAAATATCCAAGAGAAGAAAGCAAACAAACAAACAAAAAAACTAAACCTAAGGCAGTCATCAGAACAGACACCTGCTCAAATGATGCAGCCAA
>NW_028091723.1:0-771 GCF_014824575.4 Sturnira hondurensis
GGTCCAGGGCTTTTGTGTGATGGGAGTTTTTTGATTACCTCTTCAATTTCATTTGCTGTTATTGGTCTGTTCAGGCTTTCTCCTTCTTCTTCATTAAGTTTTGAGAGATTATATTTTTCTAGAACTTTTTTTCATTTCACCTAGGTTTTCAAATTTCTTGGCATACAATTCTTCATAATAATTTCTTACAATCCCTTCTATTTCTGTTGGATCAGTTGTAATCTCTCCTCTTTCATTTCTGATTGTGTTTATTTGGGTCCTCTCTCTTCTTTTCTTGATGAGCCTACTTAAAGGTTTGTCTATTTTGTTCATCTTTTCAAAAAACCAACTCCTGGATTCATTGATCTTTAGAATTGTGATTTTAGTCTCTATGTCATTTAATTCTGCTCTGATCTTGGTTATTTCCTTCCTTCTACTCGCTCTGGGCTGTCTTTGTTGTTTTTCCTCGAGTTCTTGCAGGCGTCGGGTTAGGTTGTCTGTTGGAAATGTTTCTATCCTCTTTAGGTGAGCCTGTATCGCTATGAACTTCCCTCTCAGGACTGCCTTCACTGTGTCCCATAATATTTGGGTTGTGGTGAGTTCATTTTCATTTGTTTCAAGGAGTTTTTTTATTTCCTCCCTAATTTCAATCTTGACCCATTCATTGTTTAATAGCCTACCATTCAGTCTCCATGATTTTGGGTGTTTTGGGTTTTTTTCATTGGGGTTGGTTTCCAATTTGAGTCCCTTGTGATCAGAGAAGATGCTTCGTATGATTTCTATTTTCCTGAA
>NW_028091724.1:0-786 GCF_014824575.4 Sturnira hondurensis
CCAAAGTCACGAACTGATACCCCCCGGTCGCTCTGGGTGGGGACGGTGGCTGAGGAAGGCAGCGCCATGAAAGCTGAGGTGCTCTCTAGGCCTTGCTCTGGCTGGGGAGAGTTGCAATGGCAGCCCAAGTGGATGCAGACCTTGGGTGGGGGTCCAGGGCCCTGCCATTCCAACAAGAAAGGAGGTACTCAACCCAAATCAGCAACCAGGGAAGTGGGGAGGCGAGGAAGTACATATCCGGCGTCCTGCAGACGGTCCGAATGGAAGCAAGTACACCTGAGACGGTCCACAGTGAGGTGCCCAGGCCAGCACAGACTCGGGAACATCCTAGATTCGATCAACTTAGACACAGGAGTCCTCCAGGAGCAAAGGCCTGACTTTCACACAGCTCCATCTGACATCCGCTCTGTCTTCCATGTGGGCCAGGACCCCTGCCATCCCAGCCCAGTCTACTTGCAGGTCTTCCTGCCCCCACCCCCCGCTGCAGTGAGGCCTCCCCTGGGCTGAGAGCTGCACACCCCACCTCATTCCCCCCGGCAGAGCTGCACCAGCCCAGCCCGTGGGAAAAAAGAAGCAAAGATATGTGCCTGGTTATTGGCCGTCCCTGTGTTTCCAAATAAAGAGGGAGGGCAAGGGTCTTTTCCCTGAGGGAATAAGGCTCAGACTCAGTAACAGAAGGCTTTTTAGGTTCTACAGACTCAGAAGCTGTGACTCTGAAAATAGACCCGCTTTCCGCAAACAATCTGCCCTGGGGAGAAGCTGCTTATGGTGGTGGTGGGCACTTCT
>NW_028091725.1:0-1103 GCF_014824575.4 Sturnira hondurensis
CATAAAATATTTGTGGAGTGCACATTATGTGTTAGGCACTGAGTAAAGGCCTAGGCACACAACACCAGTAAAGTGTGGTTGCTATTATTAGAGATGGATGTATTGGACAAGTTGCATGTGTCACCTATTTTAAATTCAATTTCATGTTTTGAACAACATATGAGTGAAATATCCTTATCTTCACTTTACACATTAGCATTTTGGAGCTCAGAGAATTTATAGGATTTGCCCAAAGGACCAGTGGTATCTTTACGCTCAGCTTAGCCCAGCCTAAATCCAGGCCCATCCATAGTCCACCTGGAATACCTAGGTCATATTTATCAGCCCTTCTATAGGACTTAGAAGAACTAAAGTTTCCAAATTATTTTTTTTTACCTGATTTTTGTCTAGTGTGCTTTCCAAAGGCACATGCTTCTCCAGGAGGGGACACTGGTTTCTGGCCATGCTCTGAGTCACTTGCAGTCATCAAATTTGCTATTCCTGATAATTCCTTCAAACTGTGTTCATTGCTTAATGGCACCGTGGATGTTGCCTTCAATAGAAGAGTCACATATTAAAAGATAACATGTTTTTACTTTTTTAAGGCTTATGATACATTTTACATGCATGTCTTTGATATTTCAACCCTTGGAAACACATAGGAAGTATGAATACTAGAGGGGACAGAGCCGATGTGGATAATGAACCCAAGATTAGAACTCGTGCCTTATGGCTCTCTTCTTTCAACTGTCTCTATAACATTGAGTGAAGGATATTGGGAAAAGAATAAAGAAACAGTTGGCAGAAACATATCTAGACAATAAATAAAATGATGATAAAATTTGGAATACCTTAGAAAGAATATTTGTACTTAGATTAGCTGGTTCCCACCAATTTTGTTTGAATAAGGCTGTATCAGTAGCTAGTTGTCTTCAGTTTCATGACCTCTAACATGCTAATTTTCAAAGTCACAGTGAAAGTGCAATTAAATAATGCTCACCAAAGTGTTCTGTGAATTGTGTAATACAGTATGAATGTGAGATTACAGTCTTGCTATCAATTTACTCCTCACCTCTCTCCATATTTCACATCTCACAGAAATTGCCTTCAGCATTCATTGATCA
>NW_028091726.1:0-1219 GCF_014824575.4 Sturnira hondurensis
AAAAGGAATCTGCTTTGGTCTGAATATTTGTGTCAGCAACCCATGTGCACCCCTCCACCCCTCCACCCCACCTCACCCGAAAAATCCATATGTTGAAGGCCTAACCCCAGTGCGGTGTCATTAGTAGGCGAAGCTTTTGGGAGGTGACCAGGTCATGAGGGCAGACCACTCTTGAATGGGAATAATGCCCTTATAAAAAGAGGTCCTAGGACTTCCGGCCAAGATGGAGGCGTAGGTAGATACACGGTGCCTTCTTGCACAACCAAAATAAGGACAACAAAAATTTGGAAACAAAAAAAGAACCAGTACTGACAGAAAATTGAACTGTATGGAAGTCCCACAACCAAGGAGTTAAAGATGAAACATTCATTCAGACCAGTAGGAGAGGTGAAGGTGGGTGGCCTGGTGGAAAGGACTCGTGGCAAAGTGGCAGGTGGCAGACCCTGGGCACACAAAGCGGCAGTGTGGCAGACCCAGTCAGGCAGCGGATTGTGGAGGGGCTTGGTCCACAAGCAGCTGGAGGACTGGGTAGTCCTACATTCATGTGCAGATAAGCCAGGTGAAACTGGGGAGCAAGACAGACCACCCCACCCAGGGTTCCAGCATGGGGAAATAAGCCTCAAAACACCGACTGAAAGCACCTGTGGGGGTTGAGGTTCTGGGAGAGGCTCCCAGCCTCACAGGAGAGTTCACTGGAGAGACCCACAGGGTCCTAGAATGAACACAAGCCCACCCATGCAGGAATCAGCACCAGAAGGGCCCAGTTTGCTTGGGAGAAGCGGCGGAAGTGACTGAAACCCAGCAGAGAGTGGAGCAAGGGCCACTGTTCCCTCTCAAACCCCACCCCCACATACAGTATCACAATCCAGTGATTACCCAGCAGGGCTGTCCTGCCCTAATTAACACCCAAGGCTCCACTCCTCACTATGTAACAGGCACATCAAGACAAAAAAAAAAAAAAGGCCCAAACGAAAGAACAGATCAAAGGTCCAGAAAAAAATACAACTAAGCCATGAAGAGATAGCCAACCTATTAGATGTACAGTTCAAAACACTGGTGATCAGGATGCTCACAGAAATGGTCAAATACAGTCACCAATTAGATGAAAAAATGAAGGCTATGCTAAGTGAAATGAAGGAAAATGCACAGGGAACCAATAGTGATGGGAAGGAAGCTGGGACTCAAATCAATGGAATGGACCAGAAGGAAGAACAAAACA
>NW_028091727.1:0-980 GCF_014824575.4 Sturnira hondurensis
GGGGGGCAATAGAACAACTGTAATGGTATAATCAATAAAATATATTTAAAAAAAGATTTTATTTATTTATCTTTAGAGGGGAAGGGAAGGCGAGAGGGAGAGAAATATCAACGCATGGTTGCCTCTGGTGAACCAACCCCCTGCCGGGAACTACCTCCCCTGCTGGGAACTGGCCTGCACCCCAGGCATGTGCCCTGACTGGGAATTGAACCCTGATCTTCTGGAGGCCCGTGCTCAATCCACTGAGCTACACCAGCCAGGGCTATGTCCTTGTCATTCTTGAGCATAAAGACCAAATGGCCCCAATAATTCCAGCTGTAAGTTTATTTAGAGAATCTTTTCCACCAACTATTTTACATGGTAAATACCAAGTAGAAGTGCCTAAATGTTCACACCCATGTTGCTATATTTTATTATTTGTAAAATTTCCCTTAAATGGTCAGAGCCACTTTTTGTTTCCCCCTTCTGAGTTTTTAAAATAAATATAATGTCCATCAAGACAAGTGTCTATCAAGATTAAAGGAGAAGGCAGGTCAAGATGCACATACTGTAGAGTGAGTTAATAGAGGACCCAGATTACATAGATTTGGCTTGATTCTGTGAACTCTATATTCTTGGATATAATGTTTATTAATTTTGAGGTTAGTTTCCTTGTCAAAGAAATATGCAAGGGACCACCATTCATTTTTTTAAGCTTCTCTACCTTTCTTTTTTATATATTATTTTTTAAGTTTAATTCTTGTTCAAGTACAGTTTCCTGTCTTATATTCCCAGCCCTGCCCCCCCACAGTGCTCCGCACCTCCCTCCCATTTCCGCCCCCCACCTTCGATATTGTCCATGTGTCCTTTATACCTGTTCATATGAGTCCATCCCCTTTTCCCCTATGATTCTCTCCCCTCTCCCCTCTGGACCCTGTCAGCCTGTTCTGTATTTGAGTGTCATTGGTCATATTTGCTTGCTTGTTTGCTTTGTTGTTTAG
>NW_028091728.1:0-767 GCF_014824575.4 Sturnira hondurensis
CAGGCAACCACTTCTCTGCTCTCTCTCTCTCTAGGAGTTCACCATTTTTTCATTTAAGATTACACATAAGTGATGTTATGCATTATTTGTCTTTCTCTGACTGACTTACTTCACTTACTTAGCACAGTGCTTTTCAGGTTCGCGCACGTTGTCACAACAGGATCTCCATTTTTAAAGACTGGACAATAAATACTCCATTGTATACATTAACCACATTTTATTTATCTGTTCATCTGTCAGTGAACACTTGGGTTGTTTTTATACTTCGGCTATTGTGAATAATGCCACTATGATGGTGGTAGCAAAGATATCTCTTAGGAACAATGATTTGGTTTCCTGGGTGTATACCCCAAAGTGGGTTTGCAGGACCAAACGGTAGTTCTACTTTTAATTTCTAGAAGAAACTCCATGTAGCTTTCCATAGTGACTGTACTAGTTTACTGCCTCTTAAATGAGCTTAAGCAGATTTGGGAAGTTCTCTGAGTCTCGTTTCCTTATCTATGAAATGAAATCAACTCCCCCTCTCCCTCCCTCCCACAGAGTTGATTAAAGGATTAACTGTGATTATTTAGGTGAAATCACAGATCCACTAATCATTATTCCTGGACCATTATATACACACATTTATTGTACAACCCTTATTTTGTTTTACATAAGTATTGCTAAAGGTACAATAACTATTAAGAGCATGTCCATAGCTGATGAGTGCTTGCTGAATTTGAAAGTAAATTATCCTGCTCTCTGTTGCTTTTTCTACTTATCTAAGG
>NW_028091729.1:0-541 GCF_014824575.4 Sturnira hondurensis
TAGTAAATTGTCTTATAAAGAATTATTAGAAAATTAAATGGGTATCTCAAAACACAAAAACTCAAAATGATTCATGATAATGTGATATTTTAATAATATTCATAAACATTATTATTTTATATCTTATTTAATAATACTATTAATAATCCAGTATACTCATAATAATTCAGATATGTAATGTTACAGATTATTTCCTGAAATGTAATTACAAATCTAGTGGGTCACTAAATTCTTTAAATACCTCACTATAAGTAAAAAAATGCTCTTTTTTTTTTAAAGATTTTATTTATTTATTTATCTTTAGAGAGGAAGGAGAGGGAGAGAAACACCAATGTATGGTTGCCTTTCGTGTGTCCCCTGCTGGGAGTTGGCCTGCAGGGAACCGACCTGCAACCCAGGCATGTGCCCTGACTGGGAATTGAACCATGAGCTTCTGGTTCGCAGGCCCGCACTCAATCCACTGAGCTACACCAGCCAGGGCAAAAATGCTCTTGTGTACACGATGATATTAAAGATATTCTTAATCTGTCCTCTTCATCCT
>NW_028091730.1:0-1722 GCF_014824575.4 Sturnira hondurensis
TTTTAGACCATAACTCATTGAGCTGCCTTTCTGAGTTTTCTTGGATCTTGTTGAGACAGTCTTCCACGTCTTTGAGTTTGGTTTCTGGAGACTTTTAATTTTCTTTCAGAGCAACCTTGTTACCTTGGTTATTCATTGTTTTTGGATTTTTTTTTCTGTCTGGGCATCTGAGGTAGTGAACTCTTTTCTTTTTGAAGTACTGTTTTGCTCTTAACAATTCAGCAGGTTGATTAGTATAGGTCCTCCTGTTTGCCAGTAGGTGGTGCTATACCTCAAGTATTTGTTTTCTTTTTTAAGTATATTTTATTGATTACGCTATTATAGTTCTCCTAATTTTTCACCCCCTATACCTGGGACCCCCCTTTCCTCTAGCAATTCCCCCTCTTAGTTCATGTCCATGTGTTGTACTTATAAGTTCTTTAGCTTCTCTGTTTCCTATACTATTCTTAACCTCCCCCTGTCCATTTTGAACCTACAATTATGCTTTCTAATCCCTGCACCTTTTCCACCATTCTTCTCTTTCCCCCTCCCAGCTGATAACCCTCTAAATCATCTCCATAGCTATGATTCTGTTTCCGTTCTGGATGTTTGCTTAGTTTGTTTTTGTTTTTTAGATTCAGTTGTTGATAGTTTGTTGTCACTTTAATGTTCATAGTTTTGATCTTCTTCTTTTTCTTAAGTAAGCCCCTTTAACATTTCATATAATAAGGGCTTGGTGATGATGAACTCCTCTAACTTCACCTTATCTTGGAAGCACTTTATCTGCCTTTCCATTCTAAATGATAATTTTGCTGGATAAAGTAATCTTAGATGTAGGTCCTTACCTTTCATGACTTGGAATACGTCTTTCCAGCCCCTTCTTGCCTGTAAGGTCTCTTTTGAGAAATCAGCTGACAGTCTGATGGGAACTCCTTTGTAGGTAACTGTCTCCTTTCCTCTTGCTGCTTTTAAGATTCTCTCTTTATCTTTAACATTTGGCATTTTAACTTCCGGCCAAGATGGAGGCATAGGTAGACATACTGTGCCTCCTAGCACAACCAAAATAAGGACAACAAAAACT
Organism: Sturnira hondurensis; assembly: GCF_014824575.4. NCBI lineage: Eukaryota > Metazoa > Chordata > Mammalia > Chiroptera > Phyllostomidae > Sturnira > Sturnira hondurensis. The sequence continues at coordinate 1,061 of NW_028091730.1, forward strand.
TAGAAACAAAATAACAACCAGAACTGACAGAAAATTGAGCTGTATGGAAGTCGGACAGACAAGGAGCTGAAATAGACACATTCATCCAGACCAGTAGGTGGGGCGGAGTCAGGCAGCCAAGTGGAGCGGGGGCGTGGAAGAAGCAGTGACACTGGGTGTAAGCTGACTGGGTGGTCCCACATTCACATACATATAACTGGGGAGCGAGACAGACCATGCAACCCAGCGTCCTAGCACCAGGAAATAAAGCCTAAAAGCACCGATTGAAAACTTTGGGGGTTGATGTGCAAGGAGAAACTCCCAGCCTCACAGGAGAGTTCATTGGAGAGACCCACAAGGTCCTAGAACACATACAAGCCCACCCACCTGGGAACCAGCACCAGAAAAGCCCAATTTGCTTGGTGAAAGCAGTGGAAGGAACTGAGGTCCGACAGAAAGCAGAACAAACACCATTGTTCCCTCTCTGACCCCGTCCCCAGCCACTGGGTTGCCCCGCCCTGGTGAACACCTAAGGCTCTGCCCCTCATACATAACAGGCACGACAAGACAAAAAAAATTTGCCCAAATGGAAGAACAGATCAAAGCTCCAGAAATAATACAATTAAGTGACTAACAGATAGCCAACCTATCAGATGCACAGTTCAAAATACTGGTGATCAGGA
>NW_028091731.1:0-3012 GCF_014824575.4 Sturnira hondurensis
CCTGCTGTCTGTTCTGAAAACTGACTCTGGAATGTAATCCTAAATAAACACTCACATGAGGGTAAAGCAAGCAGTAGAGGGAGCATTCTGAAGGCCTGGGTATACTTTAAGGATGGGTTTTATGATGTGGTAATAGAAGGGGATAGGATAGGTGTATCTGAACTGACTTGGTTTAGGGAGGGATAACATGAGAAAAGGCAGGGTTAGGTACACTCAGGAAAGAGTACTTAATCAGACTTCTGGCCAAGATGGAGGTGTAGGTGGAAATACTGCCTCTTCACACAACCAAGTTTAAAAACAACAAAGTTTTAGTAAAAAAATGCAACCAAAACACAGAAAATTGAACTATACGGAAGTCTGACAACAACGAACCATTCAGCCAGACTGGTAAGAGGGGCAGAGCCAGCGACTGGCAGAGCGGGGTTGCACAGGAAAACTTGGCCAGACCGACCCAGGGACCCAGGCGGGCGGGTGGCGGTTGGCAGAGCCCAGGCGTGGGGTTGCGACAGGCAGACCCAGTGAGAGCGCAAGACAGCAAGCTGACCGAGGTCACACATTTGCGTGCAGATAAACCAGGCAAAGGAGCAAGCAGCAGAGGGGACCACCATTGCCCCTCTCTGACCTTGCCCCCACATACAGCATCACAACCCAGCGACTTAGTTGCCCCACCATGGTGAACACCTAGGGCTCTGCCCCTCATATGTAACAGGCGAGAACAGGCCAAAACATCATGGCTCAAGAACTCAAAGCCCCAAAGCTGATAACTCCAAGCGACCAAGAAATAGCCAACCTATCAGATGCACAGTTCAAAACACTGGTGATCACGATGCTCACAGAACTGGTGGATTTTAGTCACAAATTACAGAAACAAATGAAGGCTACACTAAGTGAAATGAAGGAAAATGCACAGGGAACCAATAGTGATGGAAAGGAAACTGAGACTCAAATCAAGGGAGTGGACCAGAAGGAAGAAACAACCAAGCAGAAAAGAAGAAACAAGAATTCAAAAAAAATTAGGGGAGGCTTAGGAACCTTCAGGACATCTTTAAACATTCCAACATCCAAATTATAGGGGTACCAGAAGGGGAAGAAGAAGAGCGACAAGTGGAAAACTTATTTGAACAAATAATAAAGGAGAACTTCCCTAATCTGGCAAAGGCAATAGACTTCCAGGAAATCTAGGAAGCTCAGAGACTCCCAAAGAAGGTGGACCTAAGAAGGAACACACCAAGGCACATCACAATTACATTAGCCAAGATTAAAATGAAGGAGAGAATCCTAGAAGCAGCAAGAGATAAGGGGACAGTCACCTACAAAGGAGTACCCATCAGACTGTCAGATGATTTCTCAAAAGAGACCTTGCAGGCAAGAAGGGGCTGGAAAGAAATATTCTAAGTCATGAAATCCAAACACCTACATCCAAGATTGCTCTATCCAGCAAAGCTTTCATTTAGAATGGAAGGACAGATAAGTGCTTCTCAGATAAGATCAAATTCAGGGAGTTCATCATCACCAAGCCCTTATTATATGAAATGTTAAAGGGACTTATCTAAGAAAAAGAAGATGAAAAATACAAACAGTGAAAGGACAGCAAACTCACAGTTATTAACCACATGGAAAACAAAAGCAAACCAAGAGGACAGCTAGATCAGCAGAACCCTAGAAATGGAGATCACATGGAGGGTTAGCAACAGGGGAGTGGGAGGAGAAGAAGGGGGAAGAAGGTACAGAGAATAAGTAGCATAGATGGTAGGTAGAAAATAGATAGGGGGGAGGGCAAGAATAGTATAGGAAATATAGAATCTAAAGAACTTGAGACACATGGACATAAACTAAAGAAGGGGGAATGGTGGGGGAGGGGGTGTGCAGAGAGCAGAGGAATGAAGGGGGGGGAATAGGACAACTGTAATGGCATAATCAATAAAATATATTTTAAAAAATACTTATAAAGAAACCCTTTTCTTCGGGTAAAAAACAAAAACAAAAATAAAACAAAATTAAAACCACAGACCTAAACACACACACACACACACACACACATATGTACCAACAACCCAAGTGACCAAAGAGAGAGAGCCTTCAATATCAGGATGTTCCTGGACAATGTATGGTGGGAGGGGAGCTATTTCCTTGTGTAGCACCTTAGACAGGCAAGAGAAAAGGCTTTGTTTCAAACACCAGAGAAGCCCCGAAAGGTCTCCAGTGCAGTTAACAGAATTCTGAGCCATGCCAGCTCCTTCTTCGCCCATGGAGCAGTGAATAGCTCTGTCAAGCTTATCACTACTTTGCCTTTATATTTTTCTACACAGAAAAATAGGTGGAAGGAGGAGGAGGTAGAAAAATAGGTGGTAGAAGAAGGAGTCCTCTTTTATGATGTTGCCTTTATTCTCAAAAACACACATTATTATCTGAGTGTTCAGTGTCATGTGGATTGTCTTTCTTTGTCCTTCTGTGGTGGTGGTAGTCTTTTCCTCCGTGGGCGAGCCTGCTTTCTGGTAGCGGTGGAGGGCAGGGGCATCGTGTGAGGCAGGGTGGCTCTGATTCTCTCTCCCTCTGCAGATGGGCTACGGCAAAAGTGGTCAGAACGCGCGGGGCCTCCTCACCAGGTTGTACAGCCGTGCTTTTGTCATGGCGGAACCGGACAGGTCAAATCGAATGGCGTTTGTCAGCGTCGACATAGGCATGGTGTCCCAACGATTGAGGCTGGAGGTAAGGGATTAATATGAGAATGAAAGGACATGATTTTAAAGAGAAGTCTCTGGGTAATTGTGAGAGTAGCTAATCCTTCCTAGTTGTTCATCCAGTAAGCTCCTACTACCCACAACATTGTAAGCTCTTACCAGTCCAGCAGACAGTGGGTGAGGAGAATGATCACATTTTTCCATCCCAAAGCAGCCTGGTCAAAATACGCTTTCAGCTCCACTGACGGTACCTCATCAGTATTAACGCTAATGTTTTTTTCTGAAAGCTTATTATGTTCCAGATACATTCTCTCATTTAATCTTCTTGGTA
>NW_028091732.1:0-550 GCF_014824575.4 Sturnira hondurensis
GTGGTGTCTAGTTGGGTGTGCTTCCTAGCCTGCACACCCAGCTTCCCTGCCTTTGCTTGTGTTCATAGCAAGGACTCTTAGGACCACTAGTCCACCAATCACTTCGGCAGTCAGTGGGGGCCCATCAACAAGCACATCTGTAGGATAGGCTGCCCAGCCTGTCTGTAACTCTCAGGTCACAGCCATAGGCAACATTGTTCCTAATTAGCTTTCCTCCAGGGAACTCTCTCTGGGTCTAGTGAGAAAAGCCTTGCTATTAGGACCCCTCCATCACTTTGCCAGAAATCCACTGAGCCATACATTTAGTTTTTACAGAAGAACTAAGAACTTTGTTCGGTTGAGCTGTTTTTCGGTAGAGTCTATAGGATTTTCTATGTACACTATCATCTGCAAAGAGTGACAGTTTTGTTTCCTCCTTTCCAATTGGGTGCCTTTTATTTCCTTTTCTTGTCTAATCACTGTGGATAAAACTTTCAATACTATATTGAAAGGAAGTGATGAAAGTGGACATCCTTGTCTTGTTCTTGATCTTAGTGAAAAAGATTTGTTT
>NW_028091733.1:0-840 GCF_014824575.4 Sturnira hondurensis
TTTTACCTTGGTGGGACAGTCAATTCAGCCAAGTCCATGCTCAACACAAAAATCTTCACCACCCCTCAACCTGCACAACAACACACGCAAAGACAATTTCCTGGCCTGGCTCTCAGAAGCCACTTTTCCCCTTCTGGAGAAGGATGTCTGACCCTCCCATGAACTCAGTAATATCAGAATTGGCCTCCATCTGATACCATGGTGTGCGGGCACCATCAGATTCAACATCTGAAGCTATTTTGGGTGTGAGCACCTGAGAGTTTGCACAGGGGCCACAGTCGCAGGCGATGCATCATGATGCTGGGACAGTGACCACCACCAGTGAATCTTTCTTCTCCTTCAGGATTGACCACTGCTCTGCCAGCTGATGGCAGGTGAGTTACGGAAACTGCTGTTTGATGCTTAATAGTCTCTCCTGTCATTGTCCACATAGTGACTCAGGAGTAGATACAGAAGCAGATGTCAGATGAAGTAGAAACCCCAGACTAACACAGAAACCCAAGGCCCACAATGACTCCCCTCTCTGTGTCTCTCACACAGTGATATATGTCCATATCTTTGTTGGTCATGAAACTTAGCTGTAGGGAGAACTGGTTCCTGGTTTTGTCAGCAGTGATGGAGATGCAGTTCCACGAGCTTCACTATACATTGTGCCCCTGTGTAGTACCTGATCCACCCCAGCCCCTTCTCTGGAGTCTCGTGGATCCAATCCAGCAGATAATTCTAATGATTGAGCAGGTGTGGGAGAGGGTCTAAAAAGGCTTCACTTGTCCTGGGCCCAATTCCCACAACTACATCTGAGACATGACATCTGGAAACAAGGGACAGCAGTCCCTGCCA